>NW_028270149.1:20884677-21036552 GCF_037043375.1 Chiloscyllium plagiosum
CCACGTGATATCAAGAAAAGGCTGGAGGCACTGGATACTGCAAAGCCACTGGACCCTGATAACATTCCGTCAATAGTACTGAGGAGATGTGCTCCAGAAGCTACCACTCTCAGGCCAAGTTCCTCCAGTATACTTATAACACTGGCATCTACCTGACAATGTGGAAATCTGCCCAAGTATGTCCTATACATAAAAAGCAGGACAAATCCAACCTGGCCAATTACTTCCCAATCAGTATACTCTCCATCATTAGTAAAGTGATGGAAAAGTCATCAACGTGGCTATCAAGCAGCACCTGCTCTGCAATAATCTGCTCAGTGAAGCCCGTATGGGTTTCACCAGGGTCACTTAGCTCCTGACCTCATTACAGCCTTGGTTCAAACATGGACAAAAGAGATGAATTCCAGAGGTGAGGTGAGAATGACAGCCCTTGAGATCAAGACCGCATTTGACCAAACATGGCATCAAGATGCCCTGGCAAAACTGGATTCAATGGGTATCAGGGGCAAACACTCCACTGGTTAGAGTCATACCTGGCACAAAGGAAGATGTTTGTGGTTGTGGGGGGGTCAGTCATCTCAGCTCCAGGGCATCTCTGCAGGAGTCCCTCAGGATAGTGTCTTAGGCTTAACCATCTTCAGCTGCTTCATCAATGACCTTCCTTCTGTCATAAGGTCAGAAGTAGGGATGTTCACCAATGATTGCACAGTGTTCAGCACAATTCCTGTCTCCTCAGATACTGAAGCAGTCTGTACTCAAATGCAATAAGATCTGGACAATATCCAGGCTTGGGCCAACAAGTGGCAAGTCACATTGGCACCACACAAAGGCCAGACAATGATCATCACCAATAAGAGGCACTCTGACCATCGCTCCTTGACATTCAATGAAATTACCATCACTAAAACCCCCATTATCAACATCCTTGGGGTTACCATTGACCAGAAACTCAACAGGACTCACCACATAAACACAGTGGCTACAAGAGCAGGTCAGAGACTAGGGATATTGCGGGAAGTAACTCACCTGCTGACACACCAAAATCTATCTGCCATCTACAAAGCACAAGTCAAGAGTGTGATGGAATACTCCCCACTTGCCTGGGTAGGTGCAGCTCCAACAACACTCAAGAGTCTTGACACCATCCAGCATAAAGCAACTCACCTGATTGGCACCACATCTACAAACATACAATCCCTCCACCACCAGCACTCAGTACTATCTACATGATGCCCTGCAGAAATTCACCAAATATCCTTAGACAGCACCTTCCAAACCCACAACCACTTCCATCTAGAAGGACAAGGGCAGTAGGTACTTGGGAACACCACCACCTGCAAGTTCCCCTCCAAGCCACTGACCACCCTGACTTGAAAGTACACCGCCGTTCCTTCACAGTCATTGGGTCAAAATCCTGGAATTCCCTCCCTACGGTATTGTGGGTCAACCCACAGCAAGTGGAGTGCAGCGATTCAAGAAGGCAGCTCATTACCACCTTCTCAAGACAAATAGCGATGGGCTATTAATGCTGGCCAGTCAGCAATGCCCAGTCCCACAAATGAACTTTTAAAAATTCTCCCCTCTAAGAGATGCAGATAGGTTTCGAACAGACATTAAACTTTTGCAGACAGAATGAACATGTAGATGCACTGTTCCTGTTTCTACTCAACAAACTGGATAACAGCCATTCACTGGTTCATTTCTCAGGGCAATGCCCTGACCAATCAGACAGTATGTAATTTAACTATCAATCAGCATGAATGTGTCATTCTCCACTGCTACCACGGCACTTTCCTCTCATGCTATAGAAATGTTGGTTTTCCCCTTTAATGTGTAAATTTGTAAAGTGTCCTGGTGAGAACAAGACATAGAGAATCAACAAAATGTTAAAAGTCCTTTGACAACTTCAATGGTTTTGACAACTTTATCAGGCATGCCAGTCCATGTTCTTAAACAGCAAAGTGCCACAGCCAGCTTATCCATCCAGTCAGGACGAATAGCTGCAAATCAATGGAGTGCCAGACGTCTGGCCCTCCATTTAATTACGGACCCCGACAGAAAGGCTGGAGACAGACATAGACCCGATTCTATGGTAGAGTATTTGATCAAATTGGGATGAAGAGATGGTAGAGTACAACTGATCTCAGCTGCAAATCCTTTGTGATCACAATTGCCTTTCAACATCCATGATTTAGGATACTCCAGGTGAGATACTGAAGGATAAGTGAGCCACATGCAAATTCTCATTCCATCACTGACGTAAGTGAATTTGTGGCAGCAACAGTAATTTAAAACCAGCGGGACAACTGTGTTGAAAATGGCAACTTCCTGCAGGCAGTTTCTTATTTGTTTTCAGTTAATGGATCTGCAGAGTAAGGTACTATGATATTTTTAAAGGAAATATTATTTAGTCTAGAGCTGAGGAAGTGGGGAATTCTCTGAAGGAGGTCTACAAGAAAGCTGGTGCATGTGGTGTCGACTTTGTTTCCTGGATCGGAGCTAAGGTGGGTGGAGTGAGTGTCTTAAAGATGGATTTTGCTCCATATATTCAAAGCTTCGGAAGATTTGCCAAACATTTAAAGTTTGTTTATTTAGCCAACTGAGCCATAAACAGTTTTATTAGTCCAGTGGGGCTATAAAATTTTTATACCATGCCAACAGGGCATAATGCATAGACATTATTAGGCTAATGGAGCCACAGACAGATTTTATTGGGCTTATGGGGCCAGAAAACATTGAAGCAGTTATTAAGGCAACAAGCCTACAGAGTTTTTAAATAAGAAAATACAGAATGGAGGCCAGGAAACCATCAGGGAAAGACAGGGACAGTAAGTATTGAAATAGTTATAAATGTAACAGAATTAAATTGAGTTTACATAACGTTAAAAAGGCTGAATTCAGGGTTTTGCTGCATTGACAAGCAATGGTTGATTCTAGACTACAGCCTATATATTTAAAATCTCATTCACTCTTCTGCTGCAAAACTTGAGAATGTCTTTGTTGTTTCCAGACTTGACTACTCCTTCCATAAACTTCATCTTGTACAAAATTCCACTACACATATCCTGCCTTAAATTATCCTGTCTGGCCATTTCCTGACTTTACTGAGTTATGTTTGCTTCTGATTTAGTTCATTCGTGGGGCATGCGCATTGCTGGCTGGCCAGCATTTATTGCCTATCCCTAGTTGCCCTTGAGAAAATGGTGGTGAGCTGTTGCAGTCTGTCTGATGTGGGTTAACCCAAAATACCCTTAGGGAGGAATTCCAGGATTTTGACCCAGTAACAGTGATGAAATGGCAACATATTCCCAAGTCAGCATGGTGGGTGGCTTGGAGGGGAACTTGCAGGTGATGGTGTTTCGATGTTCCTGCCAACCTTGTATTTCTTGTGGTCTAGTGGAAGTGGCTGAGCGTATGGATGGAGCTGTCTAAGGATTGTTAGTGAACTTCTGTAGTCTATCTTGTAGATAGTGCACATTGCTGTTATTGAGCATCAGTGGTGGAGTGAGTGAATGCTAGTGGATGTGATGCCAATCAAGCAGGCTACTTTGTCTTGGAAGATGTTAAGCTTCTGTTGTTAGAACTTCACCCATCCAGGCAAGTGTGGAGCATTCCATCACACTCCTGACTTCTGCCTTGTAGATGGTGGACAAAGTTTTGGGGAGTCAGGAGGTGAGTTACTCACTGGAGTATTCCTAGCCTCTTATCTTTTCATGCAACTATTGTGTTTATGTGGTTAGTCCTGTAGAGTTTCTGGTCAAAGGTAACCCCAGGATATTGATAGTGAGGGATTCAGTGAGGTTAACACCACTGACTGTCAAGGAGTGGTGGTTATTTTGACACTTATTGGAGATGGTTGTAGCCTGGCATATTAGTGGCATGAATGTTACTTGCCACTTGTCAGCTGAACCCTGGATATTATCCAGATCAGTTTGCATTTGAACATAGACTGAGGAGTCGTGAGTGGTTCTGAAAATTGTGCAATCATCGGTGAACATTCCCACTTTGGAGCTTGTGATGGAGGGAAGGTCACTGATGAAGCAGCTGAAGATGGTTGAGCTTAGAACACTGGCCTGAGGAACTCCTGCAGATGAGGAGCAGGAGCTGAGATGATTGATGCCTAACAGCCACATGTATCTTCCTATGTGTCAGGTAAGACTCCAACCACTGGAGAGTTGTCCTCTCATTCCCACTGATTCTAGTTTTGCTAAGGCTCCTTGATGCTACACTTGGTCAAATTCAGCCTTGATGAAAAGGACTGTCACTCTCACCTCACCTCTGAATGTCAGCTCTTTTGTCCATGTTTGAACTAAGGCTGTAATGAGGAGAGGAGCTAAGTGGCCCTGGCAGAAATCAGGCTGGGTGTCACTGAGCAGGTTATTGCTGAGCTACTTGATAGCGCAATCAATGACATCTTCCATCACTTCACTGATGATCAAGAGTAGATGGGGTGGCACTTGACCAGGTTGAGTTTATTCTGCTTTTTGAGTACAGTACATACCTGGACAAGTTTCCACATTGTCAGTTAGATGCCAGTGTTGTAATTGTACTGGAAGAGCTTGACTAGGGAAGTGACAAATTTTGGAGCACAAGTCTGCAGCACTATTGTTGTCAGGGTCCATAGCCTTTGCCTCCAACCATTTCTTAATATCACGTGGAGTGAATCAGTTTGGCTAGAGACTGGAATTTATGATGTTAGGGACCACTGAAGAGGCTGAGATGGAGTATCCACTCGGCACCTCTGACTGAAGATTGTTGCAAAGGCTTCAGCCATATCTGCTGCGCTGATGTGTTGGACTGTCCCATCATTGAGGATGGGGATATTTGTGGAGTCTCCAGTGAGTTGTTTAATTGTCCACCAGCTTTCATGACTGGATATGGCAGGACTGCAGAGTTTAGATCAGAAATGTTGGTTGTGGCATCGCTTAGCTCTGCCTATAACTTGCTGCTTATGCTATTTGGCATGTAAGTAGGCCTGTTTGGCAGCTTCACCAGGTTGACACCTCATTTTTAGGTAAACCTGATACTGTTCCTGGCATGCCCTCCTGCACTCTCCATTGAACCAGGCTTGATGGTTGAGCAGGGGATTTGCCTGTCATGCTGATGATTTACTTGGAAAGGGAATTTGGAAAAGAGAGAGCAATAGCAAAGTTCTATCAACCACAAGCGATTTACAGCCCAAAGTGAAATTCAGAAAGGTAGCAGGGGCATTGTTTTTCATGAAGGTGCCAATTCGATTAGGATTCCCAGATGTACACTAAAATTAATAACCATTAGGGTTTGCACCAATATACAAGACTGCCATTTAGGGTATCGTCAGCCTTGCCAATTTTTTAGCGGATGATGGAGAACATTTTACAAGGTCTACCCCTTGTCACTCTTTATCTGGATGACGTGCTGATGACAGGGAAGGTTAATAAAGAACATTTAGAGAACTTGGTCATGGTCCTTAACATTTTTCCAAAGCGGGTGTATGCCTTAGAAGGGAAAAATGTGTGTTTCAGGCATGCCAAGTGGCAAACATAAGCTGTAGATTCGATAAGGTTGGATTACATACATTAGAAGATAAAGTGGGGGTGATCAAAGATGCCCTGGCTCCCATGTCTGCATGGGAGCTTAGGGCTTTCCTTGAATTGGTGGATTATTGTGAAAAGTCCATGCATAGCCTGGCCTCCATCCTGGTCCCCTTACAGCTGCTATTGAAAAAGGGTCAGTGTTGGAAATGGTCTCATAGTCAAGCCACAGCTTTTAGGGAAGTGAGGAAGCAGCTATTGCTACCTAAGTACTGACATGCGATGCCTCCCACACGGGTATCAGGGTAGAGTTGGCTCACCTATGGCCCAATGGAGAAAAATGCCTAATATGGTTTGCTTCCCAGACATTGGCTGATGCAGAACTCAAATACACCCAGATAGACAGGGATGCTTTGGCAGTCATCCAGCAATACTGTTACGGACCACAAACCCCTGATTGGGCTACTCAAAGAGAACAGGGTCATGCCGTCCATAACTTCAGCTCAAATTCAATGCTGGGTTCTTATTCTAAGTGCGTACAAATACAAGTTGGAACACTGTGTGGGAAGCCAAGTAGCAAATGTGGATTCCTTGAGTCGCCCTGCCCCCCCCCACCAGCAGAATCCCCACCGGTGGTGCTGTCACTACAAGAGTCCATTCTGATTTAAACTTTCACCACTGACAATATCTGACTGGATATTGGGTGCAAAACTAAAATAGCTGGTGCTGATAGGGACATCGAAAGAGCTATCACAACCAGAATTGAAACCCTTCTGGACTCGATGAGACCAGACCACCACAGAGGATGGAATTTTATTACATATATCCATGCAATACATCCAAGACCCAGAAGTGTTCATCACAAGCAACGGGTCATCATTTAAAACAGGGAATTCTATTATTTCCTAAAATGGAATGGCATTTGGCATATAAGGACAAATCCATACCATCCATCAGTCCAGCAGAAAGAGCAATCCAAACTTTGAAGGCAAGTTTAAAGAAGCAGCCTACGGCTTCACTTGATACCAACAGTCCCAGTTCTTCATGCAACTACAGGGATAGCTCCAGCAGAGTTGTTAATGGGGAGAAGACCCCACACCAGGTTAAATCTGATCTTCCCAGACCTTGCTGGGGTGGGTGGGGTGGGGGGGCAGTATGAAACGCTATCAGGAATGCCAATACCAGACACAAGACTCCTCTAAATGAGAGAAACATTTTACTTCAGGGGACGAAGTTTGGTGTAGGAACCATAGAAGTAGCCTTGCATGGGTGAGAGGCATGGCCAATGTCAGGTCAGGACAGTGACATACAAGATTGGGAAGGTGAGGAGGTCCTGAACAAACGCAAGGACCACATGAGAATTGCAATCTCACAAATGAACAGGACTATAACATAACTGGCCTCTCAGAACAGACAGAAAGTTTCTTGGAAGCTATGGATTGTCCCCTTCCATCTCAAAGAAACCTGCAGATGTCGCAGCCTCGATACCTTTCCGCCTGGAGAAGAGGATGAATCTTCCGAGATGCTCTGGGCTCAAGAGGAGGGCTACAGTCTAGTGCATGTTGCCTGTATCCAAGGCTGAGTCAGAGGAACCAGACCCAGTATGAAAGCACCCCAGGAGAGACAGCAATAGAAATAACCATTCTATCTCTCCAGAATTAGAGGGGGAGGGATGTAGTGATTGTAACAAGGTCAGCCAAGTGGACCTCATAGAATATGAATTCTCTGATTGGGGCTGTTAACCCAGCCCAATCATGAAGCCCTGGCTGACAGATATGCACAAGAGGTCCTGTTCATTTTGAGAGTAGGCTCTGAGGTATCCAGACTGGTGTCAAGTTCTATGCCTGTGTAAATAAAGGACAACCTGGTGACATGATACCAGTCTCCCTTGTCTGTAAAGGAACTAATTGTTTCAGAGAAGGTGCAGGGGAAATTCACCAGGATGTTGCCCGGACTGGAGAGTTTCAGCTATGACAAGAGGAGATGTAGATGGTGTTGCTTTGCTCAGAAATGAGAAGGCTGAGAGGAGGGAACAAAATGGAGATGCACAATTATGAGGGGCATTTATCAAGTAGTTAGAAAGAAACCTTTCCTTTTAATATAGGGGTCAATAACCAGGTGACATCAGTTTAAGATCAGGAGTAGATGTTTTGAGATGATTTAAGGATTTTTTTTTGCCACCCAGAAGGTGGTGGTATCTGGAACTGACTGCTTGGAAATTTGGCAGAGGCAGGAGCCATCACAGCATTGGAGAAGTATTTTGATGAACACTTGGAACACAAGGCTACAGGTCAAGTGCTGGGAAATGGCATATAAGTAGTTGTAAAACCTAATGATTCATTGATTCTAATCTAACTCAGGATTATAAATATTCGAGGACCCACTCTCCACTGTTCTCGTTGAAGAGAATTTTGCAGGCTAACAACTCTCTGAGAGAAAACAAAATTTCTAATCTCCATCTTAAATGAGTAGCCCTTTATGCTTTTACGTGTGACTTCAGTTCTAGCCTCTCCCATTGGGGCAAAATGTTTTTCAGCACCTACCCTGTCAAATCCCCTCATGTCCTTATACATTTAACAAGGTCACCTTTTATTCTTGTAAACTCCAGTGGTTACAGGTCCAAACTGCCCAAGCTTTGCTTATAAGAGATTTCGCACAGTTACAAAAATCAATTGAACAAATCTGTAAATGTATACTGTAACCCCTTACAATAAACAACAATATTCTATTTGCCTCTGAGTCATTTAGTGTACCCGCATACTAAGATTTTATGATCAATGTATATGGACACCCAGATCCCTCTGTTTCTCAGAGTTTTGCAATCCCTCTCCCTTTAATGAACATACTGTTTTTCTATTCTGCTTGCCAAAGTGGACAAGTAAATGTCACAAAGCTAGTCCAGTTTTTTTTTCTAAAAGCTGCTACTTGGCTCAAGGATATTCTGTCCTTGAGTTTTTCCAGAGGGTAATAAACCAGACCATGCTCTGATCAGTCTGGTTTGGTACAGAGATTAAAGGGTATTGAGAGGTCTTTTTGTTTATATGTAAACAGATGAGACTTCAGGCTGAAGTGCTCATGTTTTAGAAGTGACGTGTATAAAGAAAGGGGGGTGGTCAGCTGAGCTGAGCAATTTAATTAAGTCCAGAACTAGTTGGGACTTCAACAGTGAGCTGTGTGGAAACAAACTCTCTCTTTCTGCCCTTTCTAGCTTTGACCTGTAAGCATGTGTTCCATTTGTACTGGTTTTTTAGGGAGTTTGTGTATTGGGACAGTTGTGTGTATTCGGAACAGCATAATTAGGTCTAGTTGGGATTGACTGAGTTCTGTAAGAGTTCTTTATTCTGTTCTTTGTGTCTCATTGTGTAATTTTGTGAATAAATTTTAGTCTGTTTTTAACCGGCCAGTCAACCTCGCTAATTTAATCCAGGTAATTTTCACTGTACACTTACTGAACCAAATTGCAAAGTTATGATCTGGGCTGTCGACTTAAGAATGTTTTGAGTGGTCTGGCCTAGTCCAGAACATATACATTTTGCCATGTTATATTCCATCTGAACAAATGTTGCCCATTCACTTAATCTTGTGCATTCCGTTCCTTCTGTCCTCTTCATAGCTTACTCTCTTGCCTATCATTTTATTACCAACAAATTTAGAAACCATTCATTTAATCCTGGCATGTGGGCAGTTAGAATTGAAGCATCAGCACTGATCCCTGTGTTGTAATTTGCCCACCTGAAATCCCACTGGTCCTCACCTACCACCCCACCAATCTCCATGTACAGTGTATCGTCCGCCGTCATTTCCGCCACCTCCAAACGGACCCCACCACCAAGGATATATTTCCCTCCCCTCCCCTTTCAGCATTCTGTAAAGACCATTCCCTCCGTGACTCCCTCGTCAGATCCACACCCCCCACCAACCCAACCTCCACTCCTGGCACCTTCCCCTGCAACCGCAGGAGGTGCAAGACTTGCGCCCACACCTCCCCCCTCACCTCCCTCCAAGCCCCAAAGGAAACTTCCATATCCGCCACAGATTCACCTGCACCTCCACACACATCATCTATTGCATCCTCTGCACCCGATGTGGCCTCCTCTATATTGGGGAGACAGGCCGCCTACTTGCGGAGCGTTTCAGAGAACACCTCTGGGACACCCGGACCAACCAACCCAATCACCCTGTGGCTCAACACTTCAACTCCTCCTCCCACTCCACCAAGGATATGCAGGTCTTTGGACTCCTCCATCGCCAGACCACAACAACACGACGGTTGGAGGAAGAGCGCCTCATCTTCCGCCTAGGAACCCTCCAACCACAAGGGATGAACTCGGATTTCACCAGTTTCCTCATTTCCCCTCCCCCCACCTTGTCTCAGTCAAATCCATCGGACTCAGCTCCACCTACCTAACATGCAATCTTCTTCCTGACCTCTCCGCCCCCCACCCCAGTCTGACCTATCACCCTCACCTTGACCTCTTTCCACCTATCGCATTTCCAACGCCCCTCCCCCAAGTCCCTCCTCCCTACCTTTTATCTTAGCCTGCTGGACACACTTTCCTCATTCCTGAAGAAGGGCTTATGCCCGAAACGTCGATTCTCCTGTTCCCTGGATGCTGCCTGACCTTCTGCGCTTTTCCAGCAACACATTTTCAGCACCACCTGAAATCAGCCCATTTATGTTGAGTCTATCCATGCTGATATGTTAAGCTACATCAGGTATTCTTATGCTGTATAGCAACCTTTGATGAAACACCCTGTCAAATATGTTTTTGGAAATCCAAATTCAGCACATACAACACAGCTTTGGTTTGCCCCTTATTCACATAATTTGCTATGTCCTCCAAGAACACTGAAATATTTGTCAAACATGATTTTCCATTCATAATGCTATGTGAATTTGATTGATTACATTAAGATTACATGCAACATGGTGGCTCAGTGGTTAGCACTGCTACATCACAGTGCTAGGGACCTGGGTTCGATTCCAGCCTCGGCTGTCTGTCAGTGTGGAGTTTGCACATTCTCCCTGTGTCTGTATGGGTTTCCTCCCACAATCCAAAGATGTGCAGGTCAGGTGAATTGGCTGTGTTAAATTCCCATAGTGTTATGTGCATCAGTGTGGACCTGTTGGACTCAAGGGTCTGTTTCCACACTCTAGGGAATCTAATCTAAATTTCCTAAATGCCCTGCTATAATCTCCTTAATAGTAGACACTATCATTTTCCCAAAGACAGATGTTAGGATAACTGATTTGTAGTTTTTTGCTTTCGGTCTTCCAACTTTCTTGAATAGAGAAAGTATATTTGCTATTTTTTTCAAACTGAAGGGAGTTTCCCAAAAGCTAGAACATTTGGAGAAATTAAAATCAATGCACCAAAGGAGAAACAGGAGGAAATAGTGTTTGAGATCCCTGGGAGACTAAGAATTACAACGATGACTTTGAAGTTTGACTACTGAACTTGTAATACCCAAAGGTCCTAGATTTGAACATTTTAAATGGATATATAAAGTTTTTCATAGAATAGAATCCCTACAATGTGGAAACAGGCCATTTCACCCAACAAATCTACACTGATTCTTTGAAGAGTATCCCACCCAGACCCATTCCCCTACCCTATTACTTTACATTTGCCCTGACTAATGCATTTAACCTACACATCCCTGAATACTATGGGCAATTTAGCATGGCCAATTCACCCAACCTTGGCATCTTTGGACTGTGGGAGAAAACCAGAGCACCTGGAGGAAACCCACACAGACACAGGGAAAGATTGGAAACTCCGCACAGACAGTGTGGAGACTGGAATTGAACCTAGGTTTGTGGCATTTTGAGGCAGCAGTGCTAACCACTGATCTACCATGCTGTCCCAAATTGATGGCACTAAATGTTTGTGTTAGTATTTTTGAATAGAATTTCGGCAAAAACACTGTCACTAATTTGTTTAGCTCCTTTAAAAAGGAACTGTTGGGAATATGATGATCACCAATGTAGCTTGTGGTGATTGGAATTTTTTTATTAATTCAACGCTGGATGGGCCAGTTAAAAGTCAACCACTTTGCTGTGGGCTTGGTCTCATAAGCTCTTTAAGGACAGCACTTTCCTTCCCTAAAAGGCATTTGAACACTAAATGGTATATTTTCCCTCCCCCCGACAATTGACATCATTAGACTCTTAATTCCAGAATTTTAGTTGATTCCCAGATTGTTAGTGATTTTAGATTCCACTGTGGCAGAATTTGCATCTGGGCCCCAGATCATTGGCTAGATCTCTGAATTATGATCTAATGATCAAACCGTGTGGAGGCAGACTGAAGAGCGATGATAAAATGTTCTTGGAGATGTTAAAATATAAAATCCACAATGCTGCTAGGATAAGAAGTAATGTTGCCTGTGACCAGAGTTGAATAGTGAGAATTTGAAGGTAGACAATTATGTGTCAGATTCCTTGATAAACTATGGGCACGAGGAAGTAATTATCAATTGCAGAAAATAAAGAATGAAATTGCATTTTGTTATGAAGACTCTAAACTCTCTTTATTTTAGGTTTCATAAGAAAGGGTTATGAACGGTGGTGGATTCGGATATCCAAGCCTTTCTCTCGAAGAGATTATAGAAAGGACATTACGACAAAATCACTCCTTAGAAATCAGATGGTTTGAGCCATCCAGCAGCCATACTTGTGGAGCTGTTGGATTGGACTGCTCGATGTCACTTGCATAGAGTTAAATGTTTCAGGTACTGTTTGGATTTCATTTTGGTCACAGCCTGTAGTGAGAGATAAGCCACTTGGTTTACCTTCCATTTCTTTTCTGAGAAAATCTTGCTGTAACTTCAATATGACAACTGAAATCTTGGTCCAACTACTCTCCTGAAAGATATCTGCAAGGGTTTTTCTTGGCAATCCGTGAATGAACTGTGCCTGCAAAGGTCCCAGAGGCAAATACTGGTTTTTGGTATGACCCAAATATGTGTGCCAGGACTCTGACTGAAGGTCATTTGGAACACTTCACACTTTATCCTTTTCCCCTTCAAGAATCAACAATTATTGGATGATATTCTTCAAACCCAACTTCTGAAAAGTAAGTATTAATGTTTTCTTGTGTAAAGTATGTGTTATCAGCTCTGTTCTAGAATATATCAGTAATTCTTGTTGATTATTAAAGAAAGCTGTTAATGGATCTTTTATTCTGTTCCTAAGGTGTACAACTAGCCATATTGGTAACTGGGTGCATCACTTAAATACACATTGTAAGCTTTGGAGTAGCAGGGTTAATGATGGCAGTCCATGCCTCCAACCTCGGCTGTAATATAACAAAGCATTTTAAGCCCATTTAATACTTTAACCTTGAAGTATAGTGATAATTATAAGAAAACATGACAGCAAATTCATGCAGAAGATTCCTAATAATGACAAGATAGTCTAATTAATGACATTGGTTGAGGGATAAACATTGGCCAGGGCTCTGGGGTGAACTCCCCTGATCTTTTATAAAATGATAACATGGGAACTTCCACATCTACCCGAAGGCTAGACAAGACCTTGGTTTAACATCTTACCCTTACGACAGTGCTGGGTTCTTCTTTACTGCATTTATGTTTGAGTCTGAATTATGTGCATGTCTTTGGAATAAGAGTTGAATTTTCAATGCTCTGACTCAGAGTTATGAGTGCTCCTTACTGGGCCAAGATTGACACCTTGTACATATTTTGTCTCAGTATATTAAACACTTTGACTAGAACTCATGATACATCAGATTGGTTTGTGGAAGAAGCAGTTAGGTGTTTTTCTTGCTCCACTTTATATGTTCTTTTTGTGTACTTTTTGTAGATTAAGGTAAGATGTCCTTGTGAGTAACTTGCAATTACAATCTACGAAGGGATGTTAAGCACTATGGTTTTAGATTCTTCCTTTGTCATCTGAGACCATTTTTAAGTGTAATTGGTTATTAATTTCACTGTAAACTGAGATGCCTTATTGTTTAGTGTGTTGCTAGTCAAATGTTATATTTTTGTGAAAGAATTGGCACTTACTTTGACTTAGGAGAAATGTTAGCTGCATTTTAAACTTTCATTACTTGTTGTGGTGGCCTTTAATACTTTGGAATTCAAGGTTTTCTCCAAACTATTAATACTCATCAAGTTGCTTTGATATGCCACGTACACCCAGCACTTGGTGGATTCGTTTCAATTCCAATAAAATGAGGGCATCAGATTTAATGTTTGGTGACCTCTGACTGCTTCAAAGCTTCAGCAAAACAGCATGGATGTTTTTGATTTGTAACTGTTTTTTGGTTTGTCTCCTTGTTCGCTAGCTCATGTGACTTGCTTTAGTAGCCTTTGTTAAAATGGGTACCATTTTGGCCAATTTTACTGTCAGTGTGGGACCAGACTTGTTAGAAATATAAGGGTTTAATTTTCTAGTAGGATGATTGACATTGATTATATACAGAATGACTAAACCGGCTGTATAATTCTTCCTGATCTTGGCATTCTTTGCCTTGCTGAATGAATGGTTAGTGATGCTGAGTTGTTCCCAGTTCCAAGGTGAATTCTAAGTGATCTATTAACATGAGTCGGGTGAGTAAGTGCTTCTCTCCTGTGATTTGTTCTTTAATTGAATTGATAACAAAAGAGCGTGTGTAGGAACATGTTTACATTTCCACTGGGAAGTAGACGTTCATTCAGTCGTGAACTGTAACTGTTTTGCTAGTATGCAAAAATTTACAACAGAGCAAGTGTAAATGTGAGGTTCTTCTTCAAGATCTATACCCTCACTTCATTGTATTGCTGTATAGTGAAGCATTGGTAAATGTACTTGCCTTACCTTGACCAGTTTGCAGTAACCCTTTTTGCTAGGTGTGTTACGCGGTGAGATAGATAAAAGGGACAAGAGTTAGTGAAAGGTTCAATATAACTTGATTGAACACTTTATCAGGGAAAAACAATATTTTTCAGACTCTCCTATTGTATTTTAATCAAACTCTGTCAAACTGTATCAATTTCTTCACAAGATTCTTCAGTAAACAATCTTAAATCTCTCAGTAAACAGTCTCAAAACTATTTCTAGGTAAAAACAAGGACTGCAGATGCTGGAAACCAGAGTCTAGGTTAGAGTGATGCTGGAAAAGCACAGCAGGTCAGGCAGCATCCGAGGAGCAGGAAAATCGATGTTTCAGGCAAAAGCCCTTCATCAGGACTATTTCAGACAAGCACTTCTGAATATTCACTGCACCCAATCCACAAAACCCTACAACTGTATTTGAACTCTTTGTCTGAAGGGACTGGTAATAACCATTCAATAAAATTGGGACAGACTGTTCCTCAGTCTTTGAGGGTTGTCTGATGTTTCAGACTGTTCAGTCTTTGATTTGGACACCCCCTCCGACCTAGGGCGGGTTCTGATTTTGAGGTTGCCTCACCGAGGAGATCTCCCTGGATCTGGTCAGTCTGATGGTGCTCACAACAAGGCACAAGGAGCTGGGAATAATGGTGGCTCAGCTGCCTATTGAAGGTGTTCTCTGGAGAAGGAGGTGCAAACTGCAGAGAGCTGGGGCTCTAGGTGTTCCTTTTATCTCCCTCTTCACGCCCTTCGTGAAGATTCTGTGACCTGTGCTAACATTAGACAGGAGCAGTATGATCCCACGAAGTGACAATTTTCCATATTTTAATGCTGCAGAACATGGTTTTAAACCTTCATATTCAAGTGCTCTCCTTGTCACGCTATGCCTCTGGCCTCCGACTAAGCTGCATGCTACCAGGTCTGTGTAACATTCTTCTAACAAAGCAGATTCACTGGAGGAATAAATAACGCTTCATTCTGAAACAATGTGGCCATTAGCTCCTGGCCCGGCAGTTCCAGGTCTGTCTGGTTTCGGTGGGAAGTTGATTGTCCAAGGCCTGGCTGCATGAATACTGTCTGTTTGTGCTCCGCAGTTTGCAAATTGCAGAGTCCAGTTAGGTTTAAACATGGGTTCCACAGTTTAAGTTTCTATCCATGTTCATGATAAAATGTCAATATTTTCGTAACAACCCTGAAGGTCATGGATTACCAGACCACAACATAAACAGTAATACTGCTGCACTGCACAGTTTTATAAATGAAGATGAAAATCAACATATGTGCTGTTGAGTAAGGAACCCAATGATAATTACCCCAGTAGATTTAAGTTAGTTCCCTGGAGCAGAAATTGGGATACTACAATTTGACTAAGTGCTCTTGATTTAACAGAGGAAAATTCCTCCTGGATATCCATCCTTTGGAAAAGATAATAAAACAAGGCTTCCTCTACCCTCTGAGCAGATTTGAAGACGACCTCTGTAAATATCATAACCAACATCACTAAAGCAGATGATCTGGTCAGTTATCCCATTGCTGCTGTGCTCCATTTATGCTCTATATGTTCCTTCTAGGACTCTTCTTATGTAATGCTATCTACCTCATACTTATCTAGCTCGTGCTCAAATGCATCAGTGCTATTTTCTCCAATTACTCCATGAGGTTATAAAAGACGCTATATCAATGCAAATCTTCCCTTTCTTGTTGCTATCTAATGACATTCAGTGGAAAGTGAGTGATGTATGAACATTGAGAGAGGATAGGTAAAATATAATTCAGCTATTTACAATCGATATTAGTGACTTGGAGAAGGGACAGAGTAATTATAGACGCTTTTGCCAAAAACACAAAGGTAAGTGGGTAAAGAATTGTGAAGTGGATTCCAAGCAAGGATATAGATAGGAAAAGGGACTGTGCAAAAAATTGGCAGATAAAGTTAAATTTGGGAAAATGTAAGGTTATCTACTTTGCTTGGAAGAACAGGAGAAGAATATTATGTAAATAGAGAGATGGTACGGAATCCTTCAGTGCAAAGGATTCTGGGAGTCCTCATACTTAAAACACAAGCATTAGAATGCAGGTACAGCAAGTAATTAGACAATAGGTGCAGGAGTAGGCCATTCTTCCCTTCAAGCCTGAACCACCATTCATTATGATCATGGCTGATCATCCTCAATCAGTATCCTGTTCTGGCCTTCTCTCCATAACCCTTGATTCCACTATTCTTGAGAGCTCAATCCAACTCTTTTTAAACAAATCCAGAGACTGGGCCTCCACTGCCCTCTGGGGCAGAGCATTCCACACAGCCACCACTCTCTGGATGAAGACGTTTCTCTTCATCGCTGTCCTAAATGGTCTACCCCGTATTTTTAAGCTGTGTCCTCTGGTTCGGGACTTACCCATCAGCGGAAACATGTTTCCTGCCTCCAGAGTGTCCAATCCTTTAATAATCTTATACATCTCAATCAGATCCCCTCTCAGTCTTCTAAACTCTCTCAATCAGATCCCCTCTCAGTCTTCTAAACTCACAATTAATTAAGAAAGCAAACCGGAATGTTAGTCTCTACTGTAATGGAGATGGAAAATAGTAGTAGGGAAGTCTTGCTAGAACTATGCAGGATGTTGCACAATTAATATCTCAGATCAATGCAGAGGTGACAATTATTTCCATGTAAATAGTAACTTGGTGCACAGAACTTGAGTATTGCTGAGAAAGGAGGACATTCTGTACAGATTCATTAATTTGATTCCTCTGAAGAAGTAACTTCTTATAAGAAAATCTTGAGCAGATTGAGACGAATACGAATTTCAGTTCAGATGAATGAGAAGTGATCCTACTGAAAAATGTAATGTTGTGATGGGGCTGGTCAGGATAAATGCTGAGAGGATGATTCTGCTCACTGGTAGGTCTAGAACAATATGGCATCATATTGAAATAAGGAGTCTTCTATTTATGATGGGGATGAAATTGAATTTCTCAAAGTGGTTGTGAATTTTTGGAATTTTGTATCCCTTTGAGTTGTGGGGGCTGAATCACTAAAAATATTCAAGGTTTGGTTGAGGAGATGTTTGAACTATGAGGGAGTCAAAGATGACAGGAAACTGACAAAGTGGAAATGAGGCCAAGGTCAGATTCTTACTGAGTAGAGAAGGACACCCATGTGGCTGTATGACCTATTCCTGTTCCTCAAAGAATCCCTACAGTGTGGAAGCAGGCCATTTGGCCCTTCGAACTCACACCAATCTTCTGAAGAGCATTTCACCCAGACACAGCCCCCTACCCTATCCCTGTATTTCCCATGGCCAATCCACCTAACTTGCACATCTTTGGACTGTGGGAGGAAACCAGAGCACATGAAGGAAACCCATGCAGACACAGGGAGAATGTGGAAACTTCACACAGATAGTCGCCTGAGGTTGGCATTGAACCCAAGTTCCTGGCACTGTGAGGCAGCAGTGCTAACCACTGAGCCATTTCACTGCCCCATCTCACGTTCTCATATTCTTTTCCCAGATCCTTGTATCTTTGTGACTGCACGATTCAGATTTTTCAGCAGCCAGCTAAGATTATACAATCCTTCTTCAGGAGAAAATACGATATCAGTGAACGTCAGATTACAGGATTGGGATAGCTGTCATCTAACTGCACTGGAAGAAGAAGCAATGACAATAATTGCCTTCAGCTCAATGCTGGAGTCTCTGTGCATTCAGTGGATTCTCTATTTCAGTTGTTTTTTTCTTATTTAGTGATTCAATGTCTTAACCTCCTACAATTCTCATAAGCCTGTAGTGAAATATGTTTCTGAAGATATTGATCTTGCTGCCTCACTGGCAACTTCTCAGTCACCCCACCATTGAAGTCAATAATTCAGGGAAGTTCCCATGCAGACAGTGTAGCTCATGATTAATATGGTGAGTCACAGAGTTCAAGGAAGCCATAGACTGTTTTGGTTCAGTGTGACAAATCAGCTGGAAGGTGAACTTAGCATCTACTATGAAGGGAAGGGGATTAGTAGAGTGTCAATGGAATAATAGAATCCCTATAGTGCAGCTGCAGGCCATTTGGCCCATCAAGTCTGCACCAAACATCCAAAGAGCACTCCATCCAGACTAATCCCACTCTCCTATCTCCATAGCCCTGCATTACTCATACCTAGTGTACAGCAATGTGTAGGTTATGTGCAATTTAGCATTGCCAATCTACCTAACCTGCACATCTTTGGACTGTGGAAGGAAACTGGAGTAGCTGGAGGAAACCCATGCAGACACTGTGGAGAATGTGCAAACACCACACAGACAGGTGCCCAAAGGTGGAATCAAACCATGGGTCCATGGCGCTATGAGGTAGCAGTGCAAACTGCTGTGCTGCTATGTCAGAAATAGAGGTCCTGTGTAGCCTTTTCAAAGACATGCAGCAAATGAATGGGATCGTAGTAGATCCACAACCTGGTATGCACCAGCATCTAAGATGAGCTCACTTTCTCCACAGAGCATCTACAAACTTCTCCTGTTTGGTGAATGGTCTGGTCAAGTCAACCAACTCAACATGGAAACACTGAATGGAGACCAAAAGGTCTTTGGGAATGTTCAGAGGGGAACATGAGCCAAGTGGGAAGTATATAGGTAGCATAGGAACTAATGATGATATTGTTAACTCTCAGAATTTTATGGATCTTCTTGATTCCATGAAATCTACCTTTCCACTGACTGTCAGTAACCTGAATCCTTGTTCAGTGTAACAATGGTGAGTGTTTCTAGAGAAGATGCTTCTCCTTCATGACAGTTACACAATGCAGTGCTTTCCCCAATGAAGCCTCCAGCTTTGTAGGACCAAGACTTTACTATGTATTTCCCAAGACTTGGTGACAAGGGAGGCTTTTCATTGGGAAAAGAACAACCACTAGCTGAAGGGACTCATCATGATTAGCAGCAGCGGTTCATAACTTGGTGTCAAAACCATAAGATGGACACAGAAGAAGGATAAGAAAATGATAGCAGCAAGATCATTAGATTAGATTCCCGTAGATTCCCTACAGTATGGAAACAGGCCCTTCAGCCCAACAAGTCCACACCGACCCTCCGAAGAATAACCCACCCATTCCTCTACATTTACCACTGACTAATGTATCTAACTCTATGGGCAATTTAGCATGGCCAATTCACCGAACCTGCACATCTTTGGATTGTGGGAGGAAACCGGAGCACCCGGAGGAAACCCACGCAGAGACGGGGAGAATGTGCAAACTCCACACAGACAGTCGCCCGAGGTTGGAATCGAACCCAGGTTCCTGGTGCCGTCCCATGTGATTTCAAAGAATGTACAAATTGACAGAACCAAACAATATTTTTCAAAAATTATTGGATCATTGAAAGTTCTGATTTTGGTTTTGTTTTTCTTGAATGATAATTAGGAACAAAACACAGGAAGAAAGACTCACATTTATGTAACAGCTTTCAAGACCCAAGACATCTCAAAGTTAGCGTTACTTTTGAAATGTAGCCATTGTTGAAATGTGGGAGTCCCAGCAACCAATTTGATCACAGCCAAGTCCCATGCAAGAGGAGTGAGGTCATAATCATATAGAGTCATAGAGTCATAGAGATGTACAGCATGGAAACAGACCCTTCAGTCCAACTTGTCCATGCTGACCAAATATCCTAACCTAATCTAGTTCTATTTCCCAGTATTTGGCCCATATCCCTCTAAACCCTTCCTATTCCCCCTATACCCCTTCAGATGCCTTTTAAATGTTGTAAATGTACCAGCATCCACCACTTCCTCTGGCAGCTCATTCCATACATGTACTATCCTCTGCATGAAAAAGTTGCCACTTAGGTCCCACTTAAATTCTTCCCCTTTCACCATAAACCTATGCCCTTTAGTTCTGGATCCCCCACCACAGGGAAAAGACCTTGTCTATTTACACGATCCATACCCCTCATTGTTTTATAAACCTCCATAAGGTCACACCTAAGTCTCCGACGCTCCAGGAAAAACAGCCCCAGCCTGTTCAGCCTCTCCCCATAGCTCAAGTCCTCCAATCCTGGCAATATATTTGTAAATCTTTTCTGAACCTTTTCAAGTTTCATAACATCCTTCCGACAGGAGGGAGACCAGACTTGCACACTGTATTCCAAAAGTGGTCGAACCAATGTATTTTAGTGATGGTGGTTGAGTTGGGAAATATTAACAAAGAGGAATTCCTCTGTTCTGCTTCAAACTCGTGTCATAGGCTGTAGTGCACCTATTTAAGGGACTAGGCAGTGTGCTGGAGTGAAACTTGAATCTATGTATTCAGTTATGAGTATGTTGTTACTTAGCCAATGATACCTAATCAACCACATGAACAGCAAACAATGCGCATGTTGAGGAATAGGATTTGTTGACTATTCCAGAGTTGGGAAGGTTTTACTTACTCCAGAGGGAGATTGAGGAGAGAAGAAAAATCTTTGTTGCGCTGAGACCTCCAAGTAATTGTACTCATCTGTGAAGCTGTGCCAAATTAGTCCATGGCTCAGCTGTACAGCAGTTATTGTTACTGCACCTGCATCCTATTCTTTGTGGACTAGCTACTTAGAATTTGGCAGAATTATCATCAGGTGTTTTTAGTATTCCAGTGGATATTACATGGGAGGAGCTGTACAAAACACCACATTCAAGCACTGTGTTTGAGAGGAGACTTGATACATACTGAAAGGTACCTTTGTCCATATCCATACTCACATTGCTCCTTTAGGTTGTGACTCCTGCTGTGCAGCCTCAAATCCTTGCTCACTTACTGGGTTAAAACAGAATGAGTCCAATGGCTATACAGAATGTCGAGGAAGATGCTTGTGTAATGTTCCCCTCCCTCGAGTCTGGCGAGAGCAGTGGCAGGTATTGTCAAAACAAAATGAAAAATTTCTGATTCTTCCAATTTTCCCCTCAAGACTTAAATGGTGACTTCAGAATCTCACCCTCGCAGGGTGACTGTTTTATTTCCAAATGTTTGCATCTCATTAAAGCCCTATTTTGCCCTCTTTACATCACTCTTCCAAATATCCTTCCCGCCAATAAGATGGTGCAAAGTCCCAACAGGTAAACAGTGCAGTACTTGGCAGCTCACTTTGATAAACACCAAGTTAGTGCCAAGGGCTGAGCAGTGGAGAATCAATCAGATTGCAAATGTTGAATTATCTCAGGAAAAGTCAGCCATGTGACAACTTAATACGTATGTATGGCAGTCGTTACCTCAGTCATTTTGGTGAACACAAATGACCAGATATATAATCGCAACTAGAGACATTTACATTCAGAGCCAATTCTTAACTAGAAGCAGTGGATCAGAGAGAAGTGGGATCTTACTGTAGAGTCCAGAATGACCATCATTCCCAGAGGGACACTGTTCCCAAGTGACAGAAATGGATCTGCAACAGGGTTTGCTGGAACTTTCACTAGCCATGGGATCAATATAACCCGAAGAAGAAATATCATTCTGGAACAAGTTGATCCAGAGGAACAGCCAGTGGGAATGCACATGCCTATCATTGAGAGACCTGCATGACTTAAAAGCTGTATATGCAAAGCATGTGCATAGACTGATGAAAGTGGAACTCATTAGAGTTAACACACATTCATTATAAGTTAATGAATGATAATGACCACATAAATTAGGTAACTTATGTAATTTGTAACCACAAATTATGATGCATGTATTTTATTTAGTTTTGTTTTATGAAATGGGGGACATTTGAGAAATGGAATTGAACCCAAGTTTACTTCTGTTATTATGTGATTTTCGCTCCACTGTAAGTGTCTCTGTGTGCAGTCTGTAGCAACCATTAGACACCATCAATTGAACAGTATTTAAAACCAAAGTGAGTAATTATCATTTCTGATAATGTTTGTAGGCTTGAGTTGTTGTTTCCAAGTTAATGATGACAAGTATTGTTATAAATTACAGTATTTGTGAAATGCTAAAAATGCGGCAAACATTTCTTGCCGATGGATTTATTTGAGATTTTTTTCAAATTGGCTATTCTGTGCGTTTAATGCCAGTTTCCACAGCAACAGACCGTTCTGTGAAATATAGAGGGAAGACTAATGACAGCGCAGCTGGAATTAGTTTAAGACTGTTTACATGAGGAGCCAAGAGCAGCTGCTATCCCCTGAGATCATATCACACATACATGCAATAAAAAAAATTTCTACAGCAAAGGGACAGAAATTTGTATGACTTCCACACACACAGGGATCACTTCCAGTTATCACAGTTATCACGTACAATCAGAAGTCATAACTGGTACAAAATTCTGTTAACTCAGACACCAAACACATTATTGGACCTCCCATAGATTAGCCTAAATGATCGTCCTACCACCAACGTTTAATTGGGTTATACATCAAACTTTTTTTCCATCGCCTCTGCCTCCGCGCTTACTTTTTCAATCGGGACTCCCACCCATCCTGCGAGGACCCCTCCTCCCACCACAAACTTTCTCTTGGACACCCCACCTTGGTCTGTTACCCACCCTCAACCTCTTTACCTCCAACTATTGCTAGGATATTGACCGCCTCAACTTGTTCACCCCTCTCATTCACTCCAACCTCTCACCCTCACAAAGTGCAGCCCTCCACTACCTCTGCTTCAACCCCAACCTCACCATTAAATTAGCGGACAAGGTGGGAGGCGGCTGTGGTAGTTTGGTGCACTGACCTCTACACAACTGAAGCCAGTCACCAACTCATGGACACCTCCTCCTACTGCCCCCTCGATTGCGACCTCACTTCCCTTCACCAAACCATCATCTCTCAGACCATCCACAACTTCATCACGTCAGGGGATCACCCATCCACAACCTCGAACCTCATAGTCCAGGAATGCAGCACCGCCCGATTCTTCCTCTTACCCAAAATTCCCAAACCTGACAGTCCCGGTCAACCCATCGCCTCCGCCTGCTCTTGCCCCACTAAAGTAATCTCCTCATCACTTGACACCATCCTGTCCCCCTTGGTCGAGGAATTCCCCACATATATTTGGGACACCACCCACACCCTTTACCTCCTTCTTGACTTTCAGTTATCCAGCCCCCGATGCCTCATCTTCACCTTGGACATCCAGTTGCTGTACATGTTCATCTGCCACTGTAAAGACCTCCAAGCCCTCCATTTCTCCCTATCCCACTGATCCAATCAGTACCCCTCCACCGACACATTATCATTCAATTGGCCGAACTGGTCCTCACCCTCAACAACTTCTTCTTCGAATCCTCCCATTTCCTTCAGACCAAAGGGGTAGTCATGGGCACCTTCATGGTCTCCTGCCTCTTCATCGGATATGTGGAACAGTCCATCTTCTGCAGTTACACTGGCACCATCTCCCACCTTGTCCTCTGCTACATTGATGACTGCATCAGTGCCACGTCATACTCGCACAAGGAGGTTGAACAGTTCATCAACTTCACTAACACCTTCCATTCTGACCTTACATTCACCTGGACCATCTCGGGCACCCCCGTCCCCTTCTTGGACCTCTTTATCTCCATCTCTGGCAATATGGACATCTACTACAAACCCACTGACTCCTACAGCTACCTCGACTATACTTCCTCCTACCCACCTTTTCTATAAAAATACTATCCCTTACTCCAAATTACTCCATCTCTGTGCATCTGCTCCCAGAGGAGTAATTTCACTCCAGGACATCCCAGATGACCATCTATTTCAAGAACCACAATTTCCACTCCCACATGATCAACAATGCCCTCCAACGCATCTCCCCCACTTCCTGCACCTCTGCCCATGAATCCCATCCCTCCAACTGCAACAAGGATAGAATCCCTCTAGCCCTGAATCATGGAATCCCTACAGTGTAGAAATAGGCCTTTTGGTCCAACAAGTCCACACTGATTCTCCAAAAAGTATCCCACCCAGATCCACTCCCCTATTACTCTACATTTACCTCTGACTTCACCTAATCTACACATTCCTGAACATTATGGGCAATTTAGCATGGCCAATTCACCTTTCCTGCACATCTTTGGATTGTGGGAGGAAACTGGAGCAAACCCCTGCAGACATGGGGAGAATGTGCAAACTCCACACAGACAGATACCCAAGGCTGGAATCGAACCTGGGCCCCTGGTGCTATGAGGCGGCAGTGCAAACCACTGAGCCACCATGCTGGTCCTGACCTTCCACCACACTAATCTTTGAATACAGCACATTTTCCTCCACCATTTCTGCCACCTACAATCAGACCCCACCACCAGAGATATATTTCCCTCCCCACTCCTATCTGCATTCTGCAGAGACCATTCCCTTTGTGACTCCCATGTTAGGTCCACACTCCCCACTAACCCACCCTCCACTCCCAGCACCATCCCCTGCCACTGCAGGAACTGTAAAACCTGCGCCCACACCTCCCCCTTTATCTCCATCCAAGGACCCAAAGGATTCTTCCACATCCAGCAGAGATTTTCCTGCACCTCCACACACCTTATCTGCTGTGTCCGTAGCTCTCGATGTGGTCTCCTTTATATTGAGGAGACAGGATGCCAACTCGCAGAACATTTCAAGGAACATCTCTGGGATACAAGCATCAAAAAACCCCATTGCCCTGTGGCTGACCACTTCAACTCCCCCTCCCCCCTCCCACACCCCCAAGGACATGCAAATCCTGGGCATACTCCACTGCCAAATCCAAGCCTTCAATGCCGGGAGGAAGAATGCCTCATCTTCCAATCACATGGCATCAATGTCGATTTCACTAGTTTCCTTATCTCCCCTTCCTCCACCTCATCCCAGATCTAACCCTCACCCTCTTGAACTGTCCTACTTGTCCATCTTCCTTCCCACTCATCCCCTCCAACTTTCCCTTCAACCTATCACTATCACCCCCCACCTGCATTTACCTATCGCCTTCCCAGCTACCTTCCCCTCACGCCTTCTCCACCCTCCTATTTATCTCTCAGCCACCTTCCCTGCCACATTCCTGATGAAGGGCTTATGCCCAAAACATCGATTCTCCTGCTCTTCGGATGCTGCCTGATCTGCTGTGCTTTTCCAGCTCCACAGTTTTATCGACTCTGATCTCCAGCATCTGCAGTCCCCAATTTCTCCTAACATACTTTGATGTTGACTTTACTTTTCTAATGCTTTTTCAAAATCAAACTGGTGACTTCAATTTAGGGCATAGAATGGGATAATAGTTATAACTCTTGACCAGCAATCCACATGAAAGATCTGGCGTACAAATTATTAATGTAACAGTTTAAATTTAGTTAAGTCTGGACTAAAAGTTATTATCAGTCATAGTGACGGTAAAATAGTGGATCGGATTATTTAGGAAAACAAATGTCTAACCTTATGCTGTCTGCTCTACGTGCGACACCAGAACCAACACAACATGGTTCACTTTTAACTGTGTGTAATGGTGTAACAGAATACTAACTGGATTGAAGAAGGAAAATAGAGCCGTGGCCATTTTTTCTATCACTTTTATTAAAAGTTGCTGAGAGGTCATCTCAAGATGGGGAGATGCTCTCTCTCTCTCCCTTGCCTGTTCTGGCAGACTGCAACTCCCTCCATGTTGGAGGCATCCTATTCATCATCCAACTTCAAGATGCCACTGTCCAGATGGAATTGGACAGCCATTAAGCCCCTTGGCTACAAACTGATCAATTCAGGCAAAATCCATATGGGGTGCTTATTCCTGATTATGTGGGGGTTGTAGATTTGCATTTGCCCCCCATGTTATCATGCAAAACACAAAATCCTAAACTAAGTTCCAGAAGCGAATATTGTTTTGATGTAGAAGGCTGCTTCAATCCTCACTCCTCAGTCTTTGTGATTACTTTGCCTCATCACTGAGAAGAGCAAACTCAGTGCAGACTACAGCTTGAAACCTGGATCTTCTTCATTGGGAAGATAAAAAAGTCGGTAAAAAGTCATGAAAGTAATTTGGTTAAAAATAATAAGCTGGATGCCATAAGAATACTTTTAAGTCTTGTTCAGTTTATAATTGTTGAAGGTAGTATCTATCACCTGGCCAATTCATGTGAATGAAACAAGAACAAACAATAAAATGGTCAAATGATCTCATTTGATCCTGTCACTTTGGGAGGTGCTGTAGTTCTGGAAGGTGTAAATGCGAATCTGTCCTTTCATCTGTTCTGCTCCAAAGTCAAACCAATTATACAAATAACTTGGTTAAACATACTTTCCATTCACTGCTCAGCTACTTGTTGGATGGTAGCTGATCCAGTTGATCCGATTGATCTTCTAGTAAATAAAATGATGTTTCTCATGAAAAACTGAAGTAAAATCTGTTGTCATTTCATAAAGATGATGGATAACACATATTTTCAAAAAAAGATAGTTAATGAGTCAAAGCAGTGGGTACTGGCTTGATGGGGTACCAGTTCAATATCAGATGTCATATTATACAGAAAGGATGTATTTTCTATTGAGATCATTTGACCATTTTATCGTTTGTTCTTGTTTCAGTCACATGAGTTGGCCAGGGAGAAATGTTTTCAGTATTTTACCTTATTAACTCTGTTTTCTTTTCTCTGTTTTTCTGCCTCTTCCCAGACATTAAAGGATGAAAGGGTAGGTCTATTAAATGTGTCCAGTCTTGATGCTCCAGGCTCCAGTGTTCATAGACCTCCTCCTCGTTTCCTGCCCATCATTCTCATATAAAACAAATCAATGCTGACATAGTACAGTCAGAGATACCAAGACAGCAAGAGAAGAAGACAGATTAATGAACTATAAAGAGAAAATTTAATATGGATGTCAGGAACTAGTGTTTACTTATACTGATTTAAGAGTGTCCAAATGAATAAAAGGGGAAATGCCATTTATTTATATTCCAGAAGCAAAAGATTTACAACTGACTGCAGGTTATTAGATTACAAAATTCCAGAATGAATGAATCTTCTGGGCAAAGAACACCAAAACCTGACCATATCCAGTTTGATAACCTGCTGACATCTGTTCCACTCACTGGCAGTGTTTTGTGGTCAGACCTAAAATGATCAAAATACTCCTTATTTAGAGGAGACCTTTTTTTGAGCTCATGCCCATCATTAGACTCTGAAGGACCTTATTACATGGCAAAATTGAAAACAGAGCTGCTTACTTGTCCAGTTGCAGATGACGACCAGGTTATATACACACACTGAAATAAGGTGTGTTCTCTTGCATTCTATCTCCAAAATATGTTGCTGCACACCTCTTCCAAACCTTTTGCCATCTCTAATATTGACCATTCAAATAATCTCCTGTCCAATCCATGATCCTACACTCTTCAACTCACCCAACATTCACTTGTGCAAATTGTAACTTGGACAAAAAACCCCTCATTCATCTGTTGGTGACTTACATTGTCTCCCAGCGTACAGTACCTCTGATTTAAAATTCTCATTGCTGTGGAATTCAAGTTCTTTATTGCAGTTCCCTTCCCTATCTCTGCTCCACGACCAGCAAGAACTCTGCCTTCTGTTGATTCTGGCCTAAACAGAGAGAGAAAAAGACATAGAGAGTCAGAAAGCATAGAAAGAGGCCCTTCAACCCATCATGTCCATGCTGACTAACAAATATCAAACTACCCATTTACCATGGTCTACTATTCCCTGGCATTTTAAGTTCTCATCCAGATGCTTCTTAAGTGTTGCCTCACCACCCTTTCAGGCCACACCTTTCATATATTGACCACCCTCTTGGTGAGAAAATGCTTCCTCAGATATCCTCCTTACATTACACATATGCCTATTTGGCATATCTCATGGTGCAGAGATTCTCATGATCTACTCTGCTTATGCTTCTCATAATTTTCTATATCTCAAATTAAATCACATGCCCACCCACACTCTCGGCCTCCTCTGCAACAAGGAAAACAGTCTCTCCTCATAAATGACACTTTTCACCCCAGGCAATATCCTGGTGTATCTCTTCTGCACCCTCTCAAGTGCAATCATGTTCTTCCAATAGTATGGCAACCAGAACTCCACAGTATTCCATCTGTGGCCTAACCAAAGTTTTATAGATTTGTAGCAAGACTTCCTTGCTCATGTACTCTCCACCTCAGCTAATACAGGCAAGCATTCCATATGCCTTTTTCACAATCCTGTCAACCTGTGCTGACTCCTTCAGGGATCCATGGACTTGTATACCAAGGTTCCTTTGTTCCTCAATACACCCTTAGGGACCTACCTTTCATTGTGTATATCCTTCCCTTATCAGAAATCCCACAAAGCACCATTTCACATTTAATGGGATTAAATTCCATCTGCCCTTGCTCTGCCCAATTTGCCTGGTGATCAATATCAGACTATAGCCTGAGCCCATCCTCCTCAATATCAACACCACCAAATTTTAAGCCATCTGCAAACTTACTAATGATACCTTCTACATTCACATCTAAATCAATAATGTAAATAACAAATAGTAAGGGTCCCAACACTGATCCCTGTGGTACTCTTCTGATCATAGGGTTCCAATCACAAATACAACCCTCCATCATTACTCATTTGATGTCAGTTTTGGATATAGTTTTCCAACTTTCCTTTGATCACATGGACTCATATCTTTTGGACTAGCCTTGCATGTGGGACATTGTCAAAGGGCTCACTGAAGTCTATGTGAACCACATCAGCTGCATCACTCTCATCAGTATACCTAGTCACCTTTTCAAAAAAACTCAGTTAATTTAGACAGACAGGATCTCTCTCCAACAAATCCATGCTGACTATCCCTAATCAATCCCTGCCTTTTCAGGTATTGCTTTAATCCTGCATAATGCTTTCCTCTTATACATTCCAGTTTGTGGCATCTTTTGTAGATATGCATGCCTTCAACAATCTGGACTATAAGGTCTCAACCATCCCATTTCTCCATCTGTCTCTCCTCCTTTAATACTTTTCTTAATATTTAGCTTTTTGTACAAACTTCTCATTCTTCCTGATATTTCTCAGTTTTACCTGTGAGCAGTTGGCTGATTTTTAAAAACTTTATAAGGGATGTAGGTAACATTAGTAAACCCAGCATTAATTGCACAATCTTATTTTTCCTTTGAATCTAGTGGTTATATCATTTCAGAGGATGGCTAAGGGTCTACCACAGTGCTATGGTGTGGAGTCACATGTGGGCCAGACCAGGTAGGGGCAGCAGATTTCCTTCACTAAAACCTAGTATACCAAATAGATTTTTGAACTACAGATGGTAGTTTGTGGTCACTATCACTGAGGGTAGTTTTCAATTCCAGATTTTTGACTTTTCTTCAAAATAATTTAATTGAAACTCCATCTGCTGTCTTGGTGAGATTTGAATCTATGTCCCTAATGTGAATGATTGGTCCAGTGATATTACCACAATGACACAATATCCACTTTACTTCCAAGATGCATCTTAGAATATTTGATATGCTAAATACGCAGTACGCTTGCAAGCTTTTTTGCAGTAATTTAACATTCGACTCTCTATGATTTTAAGATCGACAATAACCTATTTCTGTTAAGTGATGGCATTCAGCTGCTAATATTAACCCTCATCATTTTGGTGCTTAGATTTTTTAACCTCTTCAGTAAAGGTTCTGCAACATTTAAACACAACCCCTAGAGAGGTAAACAGCATTAGCCTCTGTGATAGGTGTTCTATATTCAGATTCCATGCGAGAGGTATAAGCAGAAATATCCAAGCTGACATTCTGTACAGTATGTAGAGAGTCCTGCACTAACAGAGGAGCCACGTTTCAACAAGTATATTTCAACAGAAGCCCTGTGTTCTTTCTCTCAGTTAATTGCTAAAAATCCTGTAAAGGTACTTTCCTTGGACCCTGGACAAGATTTATTTGTTCATTATTTTTGTTTATTCATTCATAGGATGTGAGCATCATTGGCTGGCCAGCATTTATTGCCCATTGTAGTTGCCATTGAGAAGGTGGTAGTGATTGCCTTCTTGAATCACTGCAGTCCGTGTGCTCTAGGTAGACCCACAATGTCCGTAGAGAGGGAATTCCAGGATTTTGACACAGTGACACTGAAGGAATGACAATATGTTTCCAAGTCAGGATAATGAGAGGCTTAAAAGGGAACTTGGAAATGGTGGGTTCCCATTGTAATGACTGCACATGTCCTTCAAGATGGAAATGCTCTTAAGTTTGCAAGATGGTGAGTGAGGATCTTTGGTGAATTTCTGCAGTGCATCTTGTAGATATTACACATTGAGTGTTTGTGGTGGAGGAGGTGAATACTTGTATATGTGGTATCAATGAAGTCAGGAAGTGAGCTACTTACTACATTATTCCTAGCCCCCAACCAAATCTTGCAGAAACTGTATTTATATTTGATTTGATACTTATTTATTGTCACGTGTACTGAAGTACAGTGAAAATCTTTGTTGACAAGCAGACCAAGCAGATGTTAGTAGTGATCGAAAGACTTAGACAGATTACATCGCATAGAACTAGTGTTAGGCAACGTCAGCATTAGCAAAATCAGCATTATTTAAGGTGAGACAGTCCGTTCATTAGTCTAATGGTGGCTGGGAAGAAGCTGTTCCTGAACCTGCTGGTGCATGTGTTCAGGCGTCGATATCTTCTGTCTGCCAGTTGAGTTGCTGGTCAATGATAACCCTCAGGATGTTGATAGTGGGGAAATCCGTGATCGTAACATCATAGAATGTCAAGGGCCTGTGGTAGAGTGTTTTGTAATGGAGATAGTCATTGCTTTGCATTTGTGTAGTGTGAATGTTACTTGCCACTTTTCAGCCTGAGTTTGGATATTGTCCAGATCTTGCTGCATTTAAGCATGAACTGCTTCAGTATCTGAGGATTCACAACTGGTGCTGAACATAGATGAAGTAGCTGTAGATGGTTGGGCCTAGACACTACCCTGTGATCCATGTGCAGAACAGTTAAGATACTCATCCCTTGGTATTCTACATTGTTTAGATAAATTGAGCTGTAGTGACAATGAAGCCAAGAACAGCACAGCTCTTAAAGCTATCAGTGAAAATATGATTGAGGTGAGAGTCACCCTTTTCATCAATTAAGCACCATAGTACCTATTTTTAGGAAAAGGCTATTCATTAATTAGAAGTCATATCAGAGCAACAAGGATGAAGATTATAAAAGAGCATGAACAAAGTCTCATCCATAGTGCAAACCTGAGAAGCAGGTGAGGAAAATACTTTTGGTCTGGGGCTAACTTAAATCATGGAGGACAGCTGAATCAGAGTGCAAATATGAGAGTTTGATGAGTAAAGGAGTTTGGTGAGGAGGGAATGGAAACACTTCTTTGATTGTCTTACTCTGTTAACTGCCTGCGGTTGACATATTCCATGGGAGAGTGCAGAGAGCCAGCAGGTAAGCAGATTTGGTCAACGTTCAAATAAAATGGAAAATAGGAAATACAACCCAGTTTTTCAGAAAGAGAAGGAGACAGAAATCAGAAACTATTCACCATTTACCTTAACTGCTATAAGGAAAATGCTAGTTGCAATTATTAAGCATGATCTAGCAGGGCACATAGAAAGTTCAAGATAAACAAACAGAGTGACCATGATTTTTGTGAAATTGAAGTCATGTTTAACCAATGTAATGGAGTCTTTTGAGCAAGTAAGATGCGCTGTGGATGAAAGGAACTGATGGATTTAGATTAGATTATATTAGATTACTTACATGATTACTTACAGTGTGGAAACAGGCCCTTCGGCCCAACAAGTCCACACTGACCCGCCGAAGCGTAACCCACCCAGACCCATTCCCTTACACTTACCCCTTCACCTAACACTACGGGCAATTTAGCATGGCCAATTTCACCTAACCTGCACATTTTTGGATTGTGGGAGGAAACCGGAGCACCCGGAGGAAACCCACGCAGACACAGGGAGAATGTGCAAACTCCACACAGAGAGTCGCCTGAGGCGGGAATTTACTCTATTTAAAATTCCAGAAGGTTTCTGATGAGTTGTCATATTAAAGATTATTGTGGAAGGTAAAAGCTTATGGTGTAGACAGTAGCATATTGACATGGATAGAGCATTGGTTAACAGGAAACAGAATATATCATGGATGGGTAACTTCCTGTTTGGTAAGGGAACCCATGCTGGAGCCTCAACATTTCACAAATTACATAAATGAATGGATGAAATGGCCAAAGGTAAGGTTGATAAATTTGCTGATGAACAAATATATGTAGGGAAGTAAATTATGAAGGAAACATAAATTAGACAAGTTAAGTGAGTGTGAATGATTTGAGATATGGAGTAGAATGTGGGAAAATGAAAATTGTTCACTTCTTCAAGAAGCATAAAAAAAGCATATTATCTAAATATAGTAGAGATTGCATAGCTCTGAGATGCAGAAAGAGCTGAGTATCCCAAGGACGTGAATTGCAAAAGTTTAGGCTGCAGGTACAGTAAGTAATTAGGAAAGCTATCAGAAGGTTGTTATTTATTTTGAGGGGAATTAAGTTCAAAAGTAGGGAGGCTATGCTTCAGTCATACAGGACATTGCTGAGATCTCACTTTGAGTTTTGGGTATAGCACTCACCTCTTTGTTTAAGAAAGGAGGTAAATGCATTGGAAACAGTTCAGAGAAGGTTTACTAGACTAATGCCTTGAATAGGTTGACTGTCTGATGAGGAAAGGTTGGACAGGCTAGACTTGTGCTTACTGGAGTTTAGAAGAGTGAGGAGTGACTTGATTGACCCCTGAGTGGTCTTCACAAGGTTGACATGGCTTACGACAGAGCCCAGAACGAGGGTCACTATTTAGAAACAAAGGGTCATAATTTAAAACTTATTTGAGGAGAGATGTTTTCTCTGTGGGTTCTGAGTCTTTGGAACTCTTTTTGAAAAGGTGGTGGAAGCAAATGTTTTCACATATTTTTAATGTGAAGATGAATAGATTGTTGATAAGCAAGAGAGTGATTGGGGATAGGCGAGAATGTGAAAGAATTAGTCTAGCCATGATTCTATTGAATAGTACAGAAGATTTAAGGGGTCAAGTGGCCTACTTCTGCTATTAATACATACGTTTATGTATACATATTAAAGGTTTAATAAGCTGTTTTGAGAACTTTTTATTGCACTTCAGTGGAAACTCGGGACATAATTAGAGAGAGAGAATGTAGGGAGCTTTTCCAACTTCTGCTCTTTATGAATACCTTCCTATTCTCTTCCAATTTACTGTGCTATACTCCCGTAGCATTGTCTTGTGATGAAGACATGGGTGAAGTATCCAGCACCAAATACTACTAACGAGGAACACTGTGGAAAGCTAATTGGCCTAAATTGGCGAGGTTGTGTGCACGAATGCCGTGTTGGTGGGAGATTAGATAGTCTAAAGGAGTAGATTCTATAGCTGAGAAATTAGCCCTGAATGATGCATTTGCTTCCCAGTTTCCAAGACTTGGGTGCAATAATTGCTCTAAGAGAAAGACAACAAAGATGAACTGAAGATTTGGCCAACAGCATCTGGAAAAATGGGTCTCATGTTTTGCAAATTGATATTTAATAGAAAGCAACAAATTAAGAAGCCGCTGAAGGACAAGGTAGATTACAAACATGAGAAGAGAGGATCTTGAACCTTCTGGATATTAGAAATGGATTTGCAATGGAAGTGTTGCAGATATCAATTGCTGGGTCAACAGTTGGTAAATCTGGTTTTCAGCCTGAAAGATTGGTAGCAGGGAATTTGTGTTGTGACTGATGTTGCCTGAATGCTATGGAATGTACACCTATGTCAAGAGACAAGGAGGTTGGAATAACAGTCAGTACTGTATGAATCCTATTGCATTCACTTCTTCAGCCTGAGAGAGAATAACTTCCAGTAAGATTTTGACAGCCATTGTAATGCTTAATTAGAGATGGAAAAAAAACTGCAGATGCTGGAATTCAAAGTAGACAAGCAGGAGACTGGAAGAACACAGCAAGCCAGGCAGCATCAGGAGATGGAGAAGTCGACGTTTCAGGTATATCCAAAATGTTGACTTCTCCATCTCCTGATGCTCCCTGGCTTGCTGAGCTCTTCCAGCCTCATTTTTGTCTACTGGCCAAAATCTTTGTCTACTTTCCTGTTTGGGGATCAATTTTAAAAAGAAAAAAAACTTGCACTTAATCTACAATGTGAGCACTACCAACTGAGTTACACCAGTCACTTTATGGTGACTGATGATCAAGGCCTAAAAAGGTAACTAAAAAAGGCATAAACTGCCTTTGAAACCACAGGCACTATTTGTTACTGTTAGATTGTGCCAGGACATGGAGGTGTGATGTGACTAACCTCCTCAGCCATTTTAATAACCTGAGACAGAAAACCTGGATGATTTCTGGGCTGTATACGTGCAGTGCACTTTTGACAAAGGAAGGTCTAGTAAGATCAGCTTAAATATCAGAAAGTAACCTACATAAATTTAAATAGAACCCTTTACCAAACAAAATCATTTTGAATTGATTTATTGCCAATTACTCTGAGTTCAGTTAAAATATTAGTAGATACAGAATATTAGATAGGAAAGTGAGAATTAAATTTATTGACAAATTAGGAAGACGTTTACCAAGGGCAAAAAGTAAGGGAATATTTGTAAGTAGTAAATACAATACTTTGGTTCCATTTAGAAATAGAAAGGGAGGAGAAGAATCAAGATATAAAGAAGATGGATCAAGGGCAAAAATCTTTCTGGATGAATGGTGTTTTAGATTAAGTTTGGTGAAATTGTCAGGCTAATGGCATGGGCTCAGAAAAAAAAGTGGAATAATGAAAATCATAATAAGGGCGATTAGAAAATATAAAAGAGAATAACGAAAGAAAAATAATTAATCCATTAGTAATAAAAGCACTTCTTTGACCAACAGAATGAACGGAAGGCACTCGGCCCGTAAAAAAGGTAGTCCTGGAAATTCACAGTCTTCTCTTGATTTACCACCATATCTCCAGCGAAAACGTAAGAACAGCAGTAGGTGTTACAACAAGGCAGATGACTCAGTCACTGTAGAGAGATTGATAGAAATCACAAAACAAATATTTCATTATGCTAATAGGGAGGTGAATGTTTGGGAGAGGGAGATGGGGACTGCCTTGGCGTCTGCACAGTATATCGTCTGCAAAGTCATAACTTGCTGTGCACTTAATTACTTTGTCATCCATCTCCAAGCAAACGTAGTGCAGTCTGGGCAAATTTGAATGGGCAATAAATGGTCCCTTCTAATCCAAAGCCAAGACTTGAAAATAGGGACAGAGAAATTCCCAGCAAGGAAGTCCAACCTGCATCTGAGGTAGAAGAAATGGGAGTGGAGCTTCAGAAAGAGTGCTCCTGTGGGAATTGCTCAAAGGGGACATCAAAACCCAAGTTAACAGTGAAATGCAGGAGTTAGTAAGTTTTTATCTCCCTATCACTGACATTATTATTACTCATCCTTTCCTGATCTATCAAAAGTCTTTAATTCCAGACCCCATCCTTTGTACTTTGTACCTTACCTCTTCCATTATCATATAAGTTATGTTTAGAATATGAATTAATCACTGAATATTGTGCATCTTTAGATGGAGAAAGTTAAGTCTGGATATTGCACAAGTAGCAGGTGGAAGGGTTGACAGTTAACAGAAAGGCAGAAGTGAGAGTCAATGGATGGAAGCAGATTCATAGAACATAGAACAAAGAACATAGAAAGGTACAGCACAGAACAGGCTCTTCGGGGCACAATGTTGTGCCGAGGATTAATCCTAATGTAAAATAAAATAATGTAACCTACGCACCCCTCAATTCACTGCTATCCATATACATGTCCAGCAGGTGCTTAAATGTCCCTAATGACTCTGCTTCCACCACCACAGCTGGCAACGCATTCACAACTCTGCGTAAAGAACCTACGTCTGATGTCCCCTCTGTACCTTTCTCCTAATATCTTAAAACTATGACCCCTTGTGCCAGTCAATCCTGCCTTGAGGAAAAATCTCTGGCTATTGACTCTCTCCATGCCTCTCATTACCTTGTATACCTTGATCAGGTCACCTCTCTTCCTCCTTCTCTCTGGAGAGAAAAGTCCGAGCTTAGTCAACCTCTCTTCATAAGGCAAGCCCTCCAGTCCAGGCAGCATCCTGGTAAACCTTCTTTGCACCCTCTCCAAAGCCTCAGTATCTTTCCTATAGTAGGGCGACCAGAACTGGACACAATATTCCAAGTTGGTCTTACCAGGGACTTGTAAAGCTGTAGCAAAACCTCGCGACTCTTAAACTCAATCCCCCTGTTAATGAAAGCCAAAACACCATCTGCTTTCTTAGCAACTCTATCCACTTGTGTGGCAACTTTGAGGGATCTATGTACTTGCACACCCAGATCCCTCTGTTCCTCCACATTGCCAGGAATCCTGTCTTTTATCCTATATTCAACATTCAAGTTCGACCTTCCAAAATGCAACACTTCACTTCGCATTTATCCAGGTTGTACTCCATCTGCCGTTTCTCAGCCCAGCTCTGCATCCTGTCTATGTCGCGCTGCAATCGATACTAACTATCAATGACACCTCCAACCTTTGTATCATCTGCAAATTTACTAACCCACCCCTCAACCTCCTCATCCAAATTATATATAAAAACTACAAAGAGCAGAGGCCCAAGAACAGAGCCCTGCGGGACCCCACTCAACACTGACCTCCAGGTAGAATACTTTCCATCTACAACCACTCTCTGCCTTCTGTCAGCCAGCCAATTTTGAATCCAGATAGCCAAATCTCCCTGTATCCCATACCTCCTGACGTTATGAATGAGCCTACCATGGGGAACCCTATCAAATGCCTTGCTGAAGTCCATATACACCACATCCACTGCTCGATCTTCATTGAGCTATCTTGTCACCTCCTCAATGAACTCAATAAGATTTGTGAGGCATGACCTGCCCCTCACAAAGCCATGCTGACGGCCTTTAATTACACTATGCTTTTCCAAATAGTCATAAATCCTATCCCTCAGAAATCTTTCCAAAACCTTGCTGACCACAGACGTAAGACTGACTGGTCTGTAATTGCCAGGGATTTCCCTATCCCCTTTCTTGAAAAGAGGAACAACATTCAACTCCTTCCAATCCTTTGGTACGACTCCTGTGGAGATTGAGGAGGCTAAGATGTTTGCCAGTGGCTTAGCAATCTCCTTTCTCGCTTCCTGGAGCAGCCTGGGATAAATCTGGTCTGACTTATCAATCTTAGTGTTGGCCAAAATTTCCAGCAACCTCATCAATCGTGATCTGTTCAAGCCTACATCCCAGCTCCTCAAAGTTCTCATTCACAACAAGGTCCCTTTCTTTAGTGAAAACCAAACCAAAAAACTTATTTAGGGCTTCCCCTATCTGCTCAGACTCACTACGCTATCCTTGACCATCCCTACCTTCTCTCTGATCATTCTCTTATTCCTCACATATGAGTAAAATGTTTTTGGGTTCTCCCTAATCCTTCTGCCAAATCTTTTTCCTGCCCCCTCCTGATTCAATATTAACTTTCAAAAGGACATTGGATATATTGTTGAAAAGGAAAGACTTGTGGAACAGTAGAGGAGGAGTAGGTGAGTGGAACTACTTGGATAGGTCTTCCAGAGAACTAGTGCAGGCAGAATCTGTGCACCAGATTGGTAAGGTAACGAGTTTTTTTTATTCCTTACTTTTTCATCAGTCTCTTTGGGAATTTAGAATAGTGGGAATGGAGGTGAGGGCAGTTGAATGTTCCTCCTGCAGAATGTGGGAGGCAAGGGTCACCACTAGTGTCCCTGCTGACTACATCTGTGTGAAGTGCACCCAACTCTAGCTCCTCAAAATCCGCGTTAGGGAACTAGGGCTGGAGCTGGATGAACTTCGGATCATTTGGGAGGCAGAGGGGGTTATTGAGAGGAGTAACAGGGAGGTAGTCACTCCTAAGGTACAAGAAAAAGGCAAATGGTTACAGTCAGGGGACGGAAAGGGAACTGGCAGGCAGTGCAGGGATCCCCTGTAGCCATTCCCCTCAACAATAAGTATACCGTTTTGGATACTGTTGGGGGGAATGACTTACCAGGGAAAGCAGTGGGGTACAGGGCTCTGGCACAGAGTCTGTCCCTGCTGCTCAGAAGGGAAAGGGGAAGAGGAGCAGAGCAGTAGTCACTGGGGACTCCATGGTTATGGGGACAGAACGGAGGTTCTGTGGGGACGAGAGAGATTCACAGTTGGTGTGTTGCCTCCCAGGTGCCAGGGTTTGTGATGTCTCTGATCGTGTTTTTGGGATCCTTAAGGGGGAGGGGGAACAGCCCCAAGTCGTGGTCCGCATAGGCACCAATGACATAGGTAGGAAGAGAGATGGGGATTTAAGGCAGAAATTCAGGGAGCTATGGTGGAAGCTTGGAGCTAGGATGAACAGAGTTATTGTCTCTGATTTGTTGCCCGTGCCATGTGTTAGTGAGGCAAGGAATAGGGAGAGAGAGGAGTTGAACACGTGGCTACAGGGATGGAGCAGGAGGGAGGGTTTTGGATTCTTGGATAATTGGGGCTCTTTCTGGGGTAGGTGGGACCTCTACAAGCAGGATGGTCTCCATCTGAACCAGAGGGGTACCAATATCCTTGAGGGGCAATTTCGCCAAGGCTGTTGGGGTGGATTTAAACTAATCCAGCTGGGGGATGGGAACCAAAATTGTAGTTCAAGTATAGAAAAGTTTGAGAGTAGGGAGGTCAAAGATCAAGTTTCAGGGACGCAAGATGGCACCGGCAAGCAAGAAATTGGTTTGAAGTGTGTCTACTTCAACACCAGGAGCATCCGGAATAAGGTGGGCAAACTTGCAGCATGGGTTGGTACCTGGGACTTCAATGTTGTGGCCATTTCGAAGACATGGTTAGAGCAGGGACAGGAATGAGTGTTGCAGGTTCCAGGATTTAGATGTTTCAGTAAGAACAGAGAAGATGGTAAAAGAGGGGGAGGTGTGGCATTGTTGGTCAAGGACAGTATTACAGTTGCAGAAAGGATGTTTGGGGACTCGCCAACTGAGGTAGTATGGGCTGAGGTTAGAAACCGGAAAGGAGAGGTCACCCTGTTGGGAGTTTTCTATAGGCCTCCGAATAGTTCCAGAGATGTAGAGGAAGGGATAGCAAAGATGATTCTCGATAGGAGTGAGAGAGACAGGGTAGTTGTCATGGGGGACTTCAACTTTCCAAATATTGACTGGGTTCACAATAGTACGAGTACTACAGATGGGTCAGTTTTTGTCCAGTGTGTACAGGAGGGCTTCCTGACACAGTATGTAGACAGGCCAACAAGGGGCGAGGCCACATTAGATTTGCTACTGGGTAATGAGCCCAGCCAGGTGTTAGACTTGGAAGTAGGTGAGCACTTTGGTGATAGCGATCACAATTCTGTTATGTTTACCTTAGTGATACAAAGGAATAGGTGTGTACCACTGGGCAAGAGTTACAGCTGGGGGGAAGGCAATTATGATGCAATTAGGCAAAATTTAGGAAGCATAGGATGGACAAGGAAACTGCAGGGGATAGGCACATTAGAAATGTGGAGCTTATTCAAGGAAAAGCTACTGTGTGTCCGAGATAAGTATGTACCTGTCAGGCAGGGAGGAAGCTATAGATCGCCGGAGCTGTGGTTTACTAAGGAAGTGGAATCTCTGGTCAAGAGGAAGAACAAGGCTTATGTTAGGATGAGATGTGAAGGCTCAGTTAGGGCGCTTGAGGGTTACAAGGTAGCCAGGAAAGACCTAAAGAGAGAAGAGCTCAGAAGAGCCAGGAGGAGACATGAGACGTTGTTGGCAGATAGGATCAGAGTAAACCCTAAGGCTTTCTACAGGTATTTAAGGAATAAAAGAATGGCGAGAGTAATATTTAGGGCCAATCAAGGATAGTAGTGGGAAGTTGTGTGTGGAGTCAGAGGAGATAGGGGAAGCACTAAATGAATATTTTTCGACAGTATTCACTCTAGAAAACAACAATGTTGTCAAGGAGATTACTGAGATACAGGCTACCAGACTAGGTGGGATTGAGGTTCACAAGGAGGAGGTATTAGAAATCCTGCACAGTGTGAAAATAGATAAGTCCCCTGGGCTGGATGGGATTTATCCTAGGATCCTCTGGGAAGCCAGGGAGGAGATTGCCAAGCCTTTGGCATTGATCTTTAAATCGTCATTGTCTGCAGGAATAGTGCCAGAAGACTGGAGGATAGCAAATGTGGTTCCTCTGTTCAAGAAGGGGAGTAGAGACAACCCAGGTAATTATAGACCAGTGAGCCTTACTTCAGTTGTTGGTAAAGTGTTGGAAAGAGAGATAGGATTTATAATCATCTAGAAAATAATAATTTGATTAGGAATAGTCAGCACGGTTTTGTGAAGGGTAGGTCATGCCTCACAAACTTTATTGAGTTCTTTGAGAAGGTGACCAAACAGGTAGATGAGAGTAAACTGGTTGATGTGGTGTATATGGATTTCAACAAGGCATTCGATAAGGTTCCCCACAGTAGGCTACTGTACAAAATGCGGAGGAATGGGATTGTGGGAGAGATAGCAGTTTGGATCAGTAATTGGCTTACTGAAAGAAGACAGAGGGTGGTGGTTGATGGGAAATATTCATCCTGGAGTCCAGTGTGTGGAGATATAGGACAGATGTCAGAGGTAGTTTCTTTACTCAGAGAGTAGTAAGGGTATGGAATGCTTTGCCTGCAACGGTAGTAGATTCGCCAACTTAAGTACATTTAAGTTGTCATTGGACAAGCATATGGACATACATGGAATAGCGTAGGTTAGATGGACTTCAGATTGGTATGACAGGTCGGCGCAACATCGAGGGCCGAAGGGCCTGTACTCCGCTGTAATGTTCTATCTATATAATCGGTCAAATCATCCACTTCTATCATTCTATGAATCTAATCAATAACCCTGGAAGTCATTGTTCTGGTGTGGGGAGTAATCTTTGCTCAAGATCTCAATTGAATTGGTTACCTTTGAACTCAAATACTGTCCCCTTATGAAGATGTGTTTTGACAATGCAATTCCAGACGGTTATGACATGCTATAGAACCTTATCAAAATGTCCATGTAACTTTCTAGAGAGGGATTGTTGGCCAGTTTTGACTGTCGGAGACATCCCAGCTGAGAAAATCTTTTATTTCACTTGGTGGTCACATATGCACATTCACAGTTGGAGACATTGGAAGATGACTAGGAACTAAAGTTAATATTTTTCCCTTTAGGTCAGGACACTAAGACTCATAACACGAATCCTATCACTGGCCTGGCAAAGATCAGTCAGCTCTGCACTGCTTAGTAATCAAACTTGACGCCTTTTTTTTCAGTGTGACAAGGTATCCCAAATGGAAATATATTTACCAATCAAGCCTGGAAAAGGAGAGAAACTATCCTCTTTTTCTTTCCATCACTGAGCATGCAATCTCAAATTTACAAAGAGAAAGAAACAACTTTCTGTGTTTTCAGAGAGCTATGAGGTCTGAAAAATCACACTTACACAATCTTAACAACAGGCATCAACCTTGCTTATGCTCGATCTGAATTAAAGAAACACATTCTCAGGATATGACAAAGCACTTCATATCTCACAAAATAATTCAGAAGCATTAGGTAGAGCCATGTAGCCAAAGTTAAACCCCTCAAAGAGCAAGAAGTGAATAAGCGATGTTTTAACTTGTCTTACTGTTGGTGGCAAATGGAATGCAAATGAGAGTATCCAGTGGCAAACTCATTCTTTGGTTTCCAAGAGTACGAGTAGATTTTTTACATTTACTTGAACAGACAGGGCCTTGAAGCAAAACACAGCCTTTTATGAAATTGGATCTGTTGTGTATATTGTCGAGGAAGGGTTACTACGTCTGCTGGCCAATCAGAACCCCTATTTGGGAACGCATCTTAAAAAGAAAAGGTGTTGTCATCAGGCTGGAGGTTTTACGGGAAGATTTAGTTCCTGGAACATTCAGATATAGCCTGCACCATAAATGCAGCCATGAGAGCCACCGGGGAACAGTTTGCACTTAGACAGACACTTGATCTGTTCCAATGTGAGCCATTCCCTGGCTGCTTTGATTTCACAAAACTTATCCTCACTTCATTTCCTTTAAAGCCAGGGGAAAAAACAAATTGTGTTTGGCAAGCTTTGTTTTTTTTTGCTTGGGAAGGTGAAATGCACTGTTATTAACTGTGAAAGTGATATGGTGTACAACTGATGCAATAGCACGGATTGACGTGCTTTGTATCACGGCATCAAGTATTTACAAACATAAATAATTCTCATGATATTTTACATTTTAACTTAAGACTGTGATCTGGTTAATTCCTGCCTATTATGGTTTGTTTTAGTGTGGGAGCAGAATACGATGGATGCTGGAAATCTAAAATAAAAGCATAAAATACTAGAGATACTCAGCAGGTCAGGCAGCTCCATTGAAGAGAAAAACAGCTCGTGGTTCAAATTAATGACTTGTCATCTGAACATTAGTTTGTTTTATTGTTTGCAAACAATATTTATTTCAGCATCTACTAAAGGTTTGCAGAAAGGTGAAAATACTTTGTGAGCAAAACAAAATTATGAAAAGTAATTTTTCAGATTCTTCAGTTTGGGAGCAAAGCTTCCCCTCATTTATAATTTTTTTTTGTTGTATTGTCAACCTTCACCCTCCTCAGAATTCATAAGATTTTGAAGGGACTTTGACGAATAGGAAAAATTAAGTCATCTTAACAAGGCCCATTTTGAGGTGGCAAGCCCTGCTTGCAAGTCTTACTCTTCAAACAAGCTGTGAAAAAAGTTGCTGAATTGGTCCCTCAGGTTTTTCATCTGCCACGTTTACCTTTCTGTATGTTGAAAATGCTGTTGTGATTACTTGTATCTTCACTTAACACAAATGGGAAGCAAATCACTTTCTGGTGAAAGTAGACTATTTGGTGACTTTTGTGACTCTGGAAGCTTACTGTTGACAAATTAATTGCTGAACTTCCTGCACTGTAACAGTGGCTGTACTTCAAGAAGTTTCTCATTGACTGTAAAGCACTCTGGAACGTCCTGAATGACTAGGCCTTCTTTCTCGTCTGTCATCTGAAATTTGCAAGCCTTAGCATTTAGCACGAGTAGCCAGTGTCTTGTTTCAAAAACAGCAAATGAGCTGCTTACCCACGGAGAAAAATACATAATGAATCTGTTTGCTCATGATAAGGAACTGATAGTTTTGTAAACTGCTGGCCAAAATGCTTGCAAATACTGCAACATTCCTCCAATAAGATACTTTGTAAAGAAAAGCGTGTATCTTTTATGACCTCAGGAGATTCCAAAGTGCTTTACAGCTAATGATGTACTGTTTGAAGTGATTGATTGACTGATTTATTGTTGTCAGACGTACCAAGATGTATTGAAAAATGTTTTGTTTGCTCCAGACCAATCGTGCCACACAAAGTGCAGAGTACAATGTTACAGCCTCAGAGAAGCTGCAGAGAGAACAATCAGAATTAATATTTGAAAGGTCCATTCAAAAGCCTGATAACAGCGAGGAAGAAATTGTTTTCAGATTCAGCAGTGTGGTAACAGTTGAGATGTAGGAAGAACAATAACCAATTTATACATAGCAAACTCGCAGCACGGTGGCTCAGTGGTTAGCACTGCTGCCTCACAGCACCAGGGTCCCAGGTTAGATTCCAGTCTGTGTGGAGTTTGCACATACTCCCCGTGTCTGCGTGGGTTTCTTCCGGGTTTCCTCCCACAGTCCAAAGATGTGCGGCTCAGGTGAATTGGCCATGCTAAATTGCCCATAGTGTTAGATGCATTAGTCAGAGGGAAATGGGTCTGGGTGGGTTACTCTTTGGAGGGTCAGTGTGGACTGGTTGGGCCGAAGGGCCTGTTTCCACACTGTAGGGAATCTAATCTAAAACTCCTGCGAAGAGTGATGAGTGATGAGTGCAGTTGGTTGAAGAAGACCGGGTAATAGAACTGTCCTTTTCTTCAAAAGGTTTCTTTTACACTCTCTTTTGAGGGCAGATGGGAACTTTGTTTAACATTTCATACCAGGGCAGCACTCGATCATTACTGGACTCAAACAATATTATGTGTACAGATCTCTGAAGTGGGACTTGAACTCATGACTGTCTGACTCCGAGGTGAGAGTGCTATCACTGTGCCAAGACTGTTACCTATGCAGTTGGTATACCTCAAAGTATCTGCATAAAATCAGGCACTGTACTAGTTAATGTCTTGCAACATTGTGGAAATATGAATGCTTTCCAACTAGTAACTTTCTCCCTGAAAATGCAATTTGTTTGCTTGCCAACTCGATTATTTTCCTGGAGGTTTAATTACACTAACTCTTACGTCAGCAGCTCAAACCAGCTAAAGAGTCTCTCTTCTTTAAATCTGTACATTTTTGTTACAAATATATAAGTTTGTGCAAAGGAAATGGCAAAAATGCACCAACGTTTAAATACCTCTACGATTTTTATCCTAGGTAGCTGACAGTATCCCTGAAATTAGTGCTCAGTTGTTGGAGATTCCAGAACAATTCTGAATGGTCAATTTTGCAACATTCCTTCAAATATTATGAGTGTTCTTCAGGAGTTCTGTGCAGGAGCTAATGCATGCCTGTAGATCCAAGCAGACGCTAATTCTTCCTTACAAACAATTGTACTCTTTGAATAGCTTCCTACAAATATTCTTCCACAGCAAATATCAATTTATTCCTGGAGACTTACTAAAGCAGGGCGATTCATCAGTTTGCCCCTGACAGATATCGATGCTCTTCAGAAGATCCAGTCTCCAAATCTCTCAAAGACCACATGTATTTAGATTAGATTAGATTACCTACAGTGTGGAAACTGGCCTTTCAGCCCAACCAGCCCACACCGACCCTCCGAAAAGTAACCCACCCAGACCCACCTCCCTCTGACTAATGCACCTAACACTGTGGCCCAGCAAGTCCACACTGACTCGCCACCCACATCCATTCCCCATTTACCCCCTCACCTAACACTACGGGCAATTTAGCATGGCCAATTCACCTGACCTGCACATCCTTTGGACAGTGGGAGGAAATTGGAGCACCCAAAGGAAACCCACGCAGACACGGGGAGAATGTGCAAACTCCACACAGACAGTCACCCGAGGCTGGAATCGAACCCGGGACCCTGCTGCTGTGAGACAGCAGTGCTAACCACTGAGCCACCATGCTGCCCATATATGTTTTTTAAAACCTATCTTTCTATATAACCGGTCCAGAGATATGATCACACATCTCTAGAACCTTCCTGGCTCAAAGTAGGGATGCTACCACTGCACTAGAAGAGCACCTTTTTGCCATCTATTTATTCTGAGGTGTTGTCAATGTAGAAATGAGTGAAAATGATAGGTATGCCACATTGAAACATAGAGGATTCTTAAGGGAGTTGACAGCGTAAATGCTGACAGGATGTTTCCTCTTTTGAACAGCCCAGGACCAAACAGCATAGTCTCAAAATTAAGAGGTGCTAACTTAAGACTGAGATGAGAAGATACTTCATGTCTCAAAAAGCTGAGTGTCTTTGGAACTCCTTGACACAGAGACTTGAGTCCTTCCCTATGTTTTAGGCTGAGATAGATAGATTCCTGATCAGTAGGGGAATCAAGGGTTATGGGGAAAGAACAGAAGAATGTTGGATCAACCATGATCCTATTGAATGGCAGAGCAGGCTCAAAGGCCGATGTCCTCCTCTGGCGCCTATTTCTTATGGTCTTATGCATCTGCCTTGGATTCTCTATTGATGGAAATGATCATTGCCTGGCCTTGTGTGGCAAGAATGTTACTTGTTACTTATCAGCCCAAACCTGGATGTTGACCAGATATTGCTCCATTTTGACACGGCCTCCTTTGCTCCCAAAGGAATCATGAATGGTGTCGAACATTTTGCAGTCAGCAACTAACATTCCCACCTCTGACCTTATGATAGAAGGAAGATCATTGCTAAAGCAGCTAAAGATGGTTGGGTCTCAGACACTTTTCTGAGGAACTCCTGCAGTGATGTCGTGGAGCTGAGATGATTGATCTCCAAGAACTATACCTATGTTCTTCTCCAAATAGTGGACAGTTTTCCCATTATTCCCGTTTTGATGTGCTCCTTAATGCCTTACTCAGTCAAATATAGCCTTGATGTCAAGAGCTGTCACTCTCACCTCATCTCTGCCATTCAGCTCTTTTGCCCATGTTTGATCATGAAGTGCCAATGAGGTCAGGAGCTGAGTGGACATGGCTGAACCCGACTATGCGTCATCGAAGAGGTTATTGCTGAGTGCCACATGACAGTCAATGACACCTCCAACTCTTGCTGATGATTGATGGACCAGCAATGTGTTGGATTAATCCTGCTTTTATTTCTGGTTGGAACACAGCTAGGCAATTTTCCACATTGCTGAATAGATGCCAGCATTGTAGATGTACAGCTAGGGGTGCTGAGAACAGCTCAGCTAGGGGTGCAACCAAGTCTGGAGCACAAGAATTCAACACTTTTATTGGAATGTGGCCAAAGTTCATAGCCTTTGCACTACTTTGGACACTCAGTCATGTCTTTGCTATCACGTACAGTGAATCCAATGTGCTGAGGGCTGGCAGCTGTAATAGACAATAGACAATAGGTGCAGGAGTAGGCCATTCTGCCCTTCGAGCCTACACCACCATTCAATATGATCATGGCTGATCATCCTTAATCAGTATCCCGTTCCTGCCTTATCTCCATAACCCTTGATTCCACTATCCTTGACAGCTCTATCCAACTCTTTCTTAAATGAATCCAGAGACTGGGCCTCCACTGCCCACTGGGGAAGAGCATTCCACACAGCCACCACTCTCTGGGTGAAGAGGTTTCTCCTCATCTCTGTCCTAAATGGTTTACCCCGTATTTTTAAGCTGTGTCCTCTGGTTCGGCACTCACCCATCAGCAGAAACATGTTTCCTGCCGCCAGAGTGTCCAAACCTTTAATAATCTTATATGTCTCAATCAGATCCCCTCTCAGTCTTCTAAACTCAAGGGTATACAAGCCCAGTCGCTCCAGTCTTTCAGTGTAAGGTAATCCCCCCATTCCAGGAATTGACTTTGTGAACCTACGCTGCACTCCCTCAATAGCCAGAATGTCTTTCCTCAAATTTGGAGACCAGAACTGCACACAGTACTCCAGGTGTGGTCTCACCAGGGCCCTGTACAGCTGCAGAAGAACCTCTTTGCTTCTATCCTCAATCCCTCTTGTTATGAAGGCTAGCATGCTATTAGCCTTCTTCACTACCTGCTGTACCTGCATGCTTACCTTCATTGACTGGTGTACAAGAACACCCAGATCTCTCTGTACTGCCCCTTTACCTAAACTGATTCCATTTAGGTAGTAATCTGCCTTCCTGTTCTTGCCATCAAAGTGAATAACCATACATTTATCCACATTAAAATGCATCTGCCATGCATCTGACCACTCACCTAACTTGTCCAGGTCACCCTGTAATCTCCTAACATCCTCATCACATTTCACCCTGCCACCCAGCTTAGTATCATCAGCAAATTTGCTAATGTTATTGCTAATACCATCTTCTATATCATTAACATATATTGTAAAAAGCTGCGGTCCTAGTACTGATCCCTGCGGTACCCCACTGGTCACTGCCTGCCATTCCGAAATGGAGCCATTTATCACTACTCTTTGTTTCCTATCAGCCAACCAACTTTCAATCCAAGTTAGTACTTTGCCCCAATACCATGTGCCCTAATTTTGCTCACTAACCTCCTATGTGGAACTTTATCAAAAGCTTTCTGAAAGTCCAGGTACACCACATATACTGGATCTCCCTCATCCATCTTCAGAGTTACATCCTCAAAAAATTCCAGAAGATTAGTCAAGCATGATATTCCCCTTCATAAATCCATGCTGACTCTGACCTATCCTGTTACTACTATCCAGATGTGTCGTAATTTCATTCTTTATAATAGACTCCAGCATCTTTCCCACCACTGAGGTCAGACTAACTGGTCTATAGTTTCCTGCTTTCTCTCTCCCGCCTTTCTTAAAAAGTGGTATAACATTAGACACCCTCCAATCCGCAGGAACTGATCCTGAATCTATCGAACTCTGGAAAATAAACACCAATGCATCCACGATTTCTCGAGCCACCTCCTTCAGTACCCTGGGATGTAGACCATCAGGCCCCGGGTACTTATCAACCTTCAGACCTAACAGTCTCTCCAACACCAATTCCTGGCAAATATAAATTCCCTTCAGTTCAGGTCCTTCAGCCACTGTTACCTCAGGGAGATTGCTTGTGTCTTCCCCAGTGAACACAGATCTGAAGTACCAATTCAATTTTTCTGCCATTTCTTTGTTCCCCGTAATATATTCCCCTGTTTCTGTCTTCATGGGCCCAATTTTAGTCTTAGCCATTTTTTTGCTTTTCACATACCTAAAAAAGCTTTTACACTCCTCCTTTATATTATTGACCAGTTTACCTTCGTACCTCATTTTTTCTCTGCGTATTTCCTTCTTAGTAATCCTCTGTTGTTCTTTAAAAGCTTCCCAGTCTTCCGTTTTCCCATTTATCTTTGCTATGTTATACTTTTTCTCTTTTAACTTTATATGTTTCTTAACTTCCCTCATCAGCCACGGCCACCCATGCCTCCTCCTGGGATCTTTCTACCTTTTTGTAATGAACTGATCCTGCAACTTCTGCATTATACACAGAAATATCTGCCATTGTTCCTCCACTGTCATCCCTGCTAAGGCATTGCACCATTGAACTTTGGCCAGCTCCTCCCTCAAAGCTCCATAGTTCCATTTATTCAACAGAAATATTGTCACTTCCGATTGTCCCCTCTCCCTCTCAAATTGCAGATTGAAGCTTATTGTATTATGGTCACTACTTCCCAATGGCTCCTTCACTTCGAGGTCCCTGACCAATTCTGGTTCGTTACACAATACCAGATCCAGAATTGCCTTCTCCCTGGTAGGCTCCAGCACCAGCTGTTCTAAGAATCCATCTCTGAGGCACTCCACAAAGTCTCTTTCTTGAGGTCCAATACCATCCTGATTCTCCCAGTCTACCTGCATGTTGAAATCCCCCATGACAACTGTAGTAACATCTTTGCGACAGGCCAATTTCAGCTCCTTATTCAACTTACATCCGACATCCAGACTACTGTTTGGGGGCCTGTAGATAACTCCCAAGAAGGTCTTTTTACCCTTAGTATTTCTCAGCTCTATCCACACTGACTCTACATCCCCTGATTCTCGGTCCCCCCACGCAAGGGACTGAATATCATCTCTTACCAACATGGCCACCCCACCCCCTCTGCCCGTCAGTCTGTCTTCATGATAGCACGTGTAGCCTTGAATATTCATTTCCCAGGCCCTGTCCACTTGAAGCCATGTCTCAGTTATCCCCACAATATCGTATCTGCCAATTTCCAAAAGAGCCTCAAGCTCATCCATCTTATGTCTAATGCTTCGTGCATTCATGTATAGTATTTTTAATTTGTTACTGCTCTCACCCTTCCCATCAACCCCTATTTCACTCAACCTTACAGCATGATCCCTTTCCGAGTTTTCTGCCTCATTGATACAGTTGTCTTTCTTGACTTCTCTTGTTCTAACTTTCCCTTCAATTTCCTTTTTAAACATCCAGTTTGTCCCCTCCCCCCCGCTACTTAGTTTAAATGTAGCGGTGTTGCAGTAGAAAACCTGCCTGTCAGAATGCTGGTCCCTAACCTATTAAGGTGCAAACCGTCTCTCTTGTAGAATTTATGCTTACTACAAAATATACCCCTGTGATCCAAGAACTTAAGTCCTTGCTTCCTGCACCAGTTCCCCAACCACACGTTCAAGTCCATTATCTCTCTGTTTCTGGCCACACCAGCCCGAGGAACTGGAAGCAAACCGGAGATAACCACCTTGGATGTCCTGCTTTTCAGCCTTCTTCCTAGTTCTCCGAAGTCCCACTGTAGTATGTTCCTCCTCTTCTTCCCGACATCATTTGTGCCGACATATACCATCACCTCTGGCTCTTCACCTTCGTCCATGAGGATTTCCTGCACTCTGTCTGTGATGTCTTTAACCTTGGCACCAGGAAGGCAACACACCATCCTTAAGTCCCGTCTGCTGCCACAAAAATCCCGGTCAGTTCCTCTCACTATGCAGTCCCCTATTACCATGGCTCTGTGCAATGTCCGACTCTTCCGCTCTGCCTCTGCGCCAACTTTTGATTGACAGACCTGGCCGCCTCGCGGACTGGCAGTGTCATCTGTCTCTACTGTTTCCAAAAGATTCAACTTGTTCCTGACAGGTACTTCCCCTGGGGTCTCTTGCACCTGTCTCCTCTCTGCCTTCCTCATTGTCTGCTCTCTTCTGCTCTCTTCTGGTGTGATTGGTGTAATAACCTCGCAGAAGGTCTTGTCCAGAAAGATCTTGTTCTCTCGGATGAGCCTAAGGTCCTCGAGTTCTTTCATCAGTGCTGCAATATGCTCTGTCAGTAGCTGAACCTGCACACACACTTCCACACTTATACGAGCCAGACCCACCAGAGTCGTTGATCTCCCACATCAAGCACGTAGCACACTGAACCAGCTTGGCAGTCATGTCTTCACCCTCTTCAACTGTGGCGTAATCACTTCATTCAACCTCCTTGCCAAAGACTCCTGAGCTAAAGCCTCACTCTTCAATCCACATGAACTTCCTTGGACCTTCTTTTTGGGGCAAGTCTGTGGACTCTTAATTTAGGTTAGAGGTGGAGGGAGGGAGGGAGGCCCTACTTTGTAGGACCTGGGGTCTAGAACACACCCACTCTAATAACAATCACTTACCTTCCCGACTGGCTTTGCGCTCTGCCTTCACTTCCGCCCAGCTCCCGCCGCTCTCTGTTGTGAAAAGACCATTAGCGTCGAGGTAAGTTCTTAAATAATAATCATTTACCTTCCCGACCAGCTTCTCCAGAACAGGCTGAGATTAATCATTCATTCAACCCTTCTGGCTGATGACTGTTGCGAATGCTTCAGCCTTATCTTTTGCATTGATGTGTTGGATAAGGATATTGGTGGAGCCTCCTCCTCCAATGAGTTTTTTAAAATTGTCCACTACCATTTGCAACTGAATGTGGAACTGCAGAGCTAGCTCTGATCTGTTGAATGCGTGATTACATATCTCTGTCCATTTTGTATGCTGTTTGACGTGCATACCCTGTTTTGTAGGTTCACCAGGGCAAAGCCTCCATTTTGGTTATGCCTCTTGCTGCTCCCAGCAAGCTCTACATTGAACCAGGATAAATCCCCTGGTTTGTTAATAATGGTGGAATATACTGGGCCATGAGATTATAAATTTGAGTTGAATACTTTTCTGCTACTGCTGATGGCTTGTACAGAAACAGTCACACATAAAAAAAGGTCCAGGGAAATGTTTGTAGCAGTGAGTGAGGTTCTTCCTATGTCCTTTTTTGTTCTTTCTACAGATGTTGCCAGACTTGCTGAGCTTTTCCAGTGTTATCTGAGAATCCCTAAAGTGTGTAAGCAGGCTATTCTGCCCATCAAGTACATGCCGACACTCTGAACAGCATCACACCTAGATCCACCCCATCCTTGTCATCCTGCATTTCCCACAGCTAACCTATCTAGCCTATACATCCTGGGACACAATGGGCAATTTAGCCCAGCCAATTGCTCACTCTCTGTACCCCTCTCTCCTCTCCCTAATTCTCTCTCTTTCTTTCTGTTATGAAATGCACTAATTTAAAGCAAGTCTCTCAAGTAGGTGTGCTTTGGTGCAACGACATAGGCCTGTCGATGAACTGAGTAGGTGCATAATGCCTGAAGATGCTTTGTTCTTGGATCTCTCTTCTCCTTTCTAATCTATAACTGCCAGTTAGCTGAATTGGTTAGATAGCAAATTGTCTTTCTAAATAATACCAACTGTATGGGCTTAATTCCCATTCCAGGGAAATTTGGGATCGGCCTCTTTATCCTGCTCCTAAGAGTGGATACTAATGGCAAGCCACCAAGGATAACAGTGAAGAATCAGCAATCAGTCAAGGATCTACAATGAGACCAAGCACGCATGGAGTAAAATACAATTTGAAATGCTAAACAAGATTTTAATGTTAAGCACTTTAGGAACAGCTACTGCCAGTGATAATACCATAAGAATTATGAGAGGATACCACATAAACCAGACAACTGTACGCCCTATTAGAAGTATTGGGCCCGAATCCAAAAGTTAATAAAATCACGTAGAACAAATCTGGTGATTAAAAAGTGTCAGGCTGAAAAATGAAATTTTAAACAAATCATTGTAGGATCAGAAAAGGGCAGAAGTGCTTGTCCAAGCTTCACAAAGAATGTCTACATCTTTGGATTTACATCAGTTCATCAGCACTCTGTTCTCCTTCAAATTACCTTGGATATCATAGAATGATAGAATCCCTACAGTGTGGAAACAAACTTTCCTCATTCCTGAAGAAGGGCTTATGCCCGAAACGTCGATTCTCCTGTTCCCTGGATGCTGCCTGACCTGCTGCGCTTTTCCAGCAACACTCAAAGCCCTCTGCTTCTTCCTTTCCCGCCGTACCGACCAGTACCCTTCCACTGACACCCTCCTTCGACTGACTGAACTGGTCCTCACCCTGAACAACTTCTCTTTCCAATCCTCCCACTTCCTCCAAACGAAAGGAGTAGCCATGGGCACCCGCATGGGCCACAGCTATGCCTGCCTCTTCGCAGGATATGTGGAACAGTCCATCTTCCGCAACTACACTGGCCCCACCCCCACCTTTTCCTCCGCTACATCGATGACTGTATCGGCGCCGCCTCGTGCTCCCACGAGGAGGTTGAACAGTTCATCCACTTCACCAACATCTTCCACCCCGACCTCAAATTCACCTGGACAGTCTCAGATTCCTCCCTCCCCTTCCTCGACCTTTCTATTTCTATCTCAGGCGACCGAATCAACACGGACATCTACTACAAACCGACCGACCCCCACAGCTACCTGGACTATACCTCCTCCCACCCTGCCCCCTGTAAAAACGCCATCCCATTCTCCCAATTCCTTCATCTCCGCTGCATCTGCTCCCAGGAGGACCAGTTCCAAAAACGTATAACCCAGATGGCCTCCTTCTTCAAGGACCGCAATTTCCCACCCGACGTGGTCGACGATGCCCTCCACCGCATCTCTTCCACTTCCCGCTCCTCCGCCTTTGAGCCCCGCCCCTCCAACCGCCACCAGGACAGAACCCCACTGGTCAACTCCCCCTCCCACTCCACCAAGGATATGCAGGTCTTTGGACTCCTCCATCGCCAGACCACAACAACACGAGGAAGAGCGCCTCATCTTTCGCCTAGGAACCCTCCAACCACAAGGGATGAACTCGGATTTCACCAGTTTCCTCATTTCCCCTCCTCCCACCAATCTCCATGTACAGCGCATCATCTGCCGTCATTTCCGCCACCTCCAAACGGACCCCACCACGAAGAATATATTTTCCTTCCCTCCCCTATCAGCATTCCATAAAGACCACTCCCTCCATGACTCCCTCGTCAGATCCACACCCCCACCAACCCAACCTCCACTCCCGGCACCTTCCCCTGCAACCGCAGGAGGTGCAAGACTTACGCCCACACCTCCCCCCTCACCTCCCTCCAAGGCCCCAAAGGAAACTTCCATATCCGCCACAGATTCACCTGCACCTCCACACACATCATCTATTGCATCCTCTGCACCCAATGTGGCCTCCTCTATATTGGGGAGACAGGCCGCCTACTTGCGGAGCGTTTCAGAGAACACCTCTGGGACACCCGGACCAACCAACCCAACCACCCTGTGGTTCAACACTTCAACTCCCCCTCCCACTCCACCAAGGATATGCAGGTCTTTGGACTCCTCCATCGCCAGACCACAACAACACGAGGAAGAGCGCCTCATCTTTCGCCTAGGAACCCTCCAACCACAAGGGATGAACTCGGATTTCACCAGTTTCCTCATTTCCCCTCCTCCCACCTTGTCTCAGTCAAATCCATCGAATTCAGCACCGCCTTCCTAACCTGCAATCTTCTTCCTGACCTCTCCGCCCCCACCCCAGTCTGGCCTATCACCCTCACCTTGACCTCTTTCCACCTATCACATTTCCGACGCCCCTCCCCCAAGTCCCTCCTCCCTACCTTTTATCTTAGCCTGCTGGACAAACTTTCCTCATTCCTGAAGAAGGGCTTATGCCCGAAACGTCGATTCTCCTGTTCCCTGGATGCTGCCTGACCTGCTGCGCTTTTCCAGCAACACATTTTCAGCTCTGATCTCCAGCACCTGCAGTTCTCACTTTCTCCTCCAAACAGACCATTTTGCCTAACAAGTCCGCACTGACCCTCTGAAGAGTAACTCACCCAGACACATTGTCCTATCCTATATTTACCTCTGACTAAGGCACCAAACTTAGAACATAGAACATTACAACACAGTACAGGCCCTTCAGCCCTCGATGTTGTGCCGAACTGTGAAATCAATCTGAAGCCCATCTAATCAACACTATTCCATTTTCATCCATATGTTTATCCAAATGCCCTTAATGTTGATGAGTCTACAGTTGCAGGCAGTGTGTTCCATGCCCCTACTACTCTCTGAGTAAAGAAACTACCTCTGACATCTGTCCTATATCTATCACCACCTGTGCTCGCTATCACCATCGAAGGAAAAAGGTCTCTCACTGTCCATCCTATGTAACCCTCTATTATCTGACATGTCTCAATTAAGTCACCTCTCAACCTTCTTCTCTCTAACGATAACACCCTCAAGTCCCTGAGCCTTTCCTCATAAGAGACCTTTATTCATACCAGGCAACATCCTAGTAAATCTCCTCAGAACCTTTTCCAATGCTTCCACATCCTTCCTATATTGTGGTAACCAGATTTTAACAAGGTTTTAATACTCCAAGTGCAGCCGCACCAGAGTTTTGTACAGCTGCAACATGACCTCGTGGCTCCGAAACTCAATCTCTCTACCGATAAAAGCTAACACACTGCATGCCTTCTTAACAACCCTGTTAACCTGGGTGGAACTTTCAAGGATCTATGTGCCTGGACATCGAGATCTCTCTGCTTATCCCCGCTACCAAGAATCTTACCATTAGCTGAGTACTCTTTATTCCTGTTGCTCCTTACTAAATAAATCACCTCATATTTTTCCACATTAAACTCCATTTGCCACCTTTCAGCCCAGCTCTGCAGCTTATCTATGTCCCTCTGTAACCTGCAACATTCTTCAATAAAATCAACAACTCCACCGACGTTAATGTCATCCACAAATTTACTAACCCATCCTTCTACACCCTTGTTCAGGTCATTTATAAAAATGACAAACAGCAGTGTTCCCAAAATAGATCTTTGCAGTACACCACTGGTAACTGAGCTCCAGGATGACTATTTCCCATCAATCACTACCCTCTGTCTTCTTTCAGCTAGCCAATTTCTAATCCAAGCCACTAAATCACCCTCAGTCCGATGAGTCCATACTTTGTGCAATAGCCTACCATGGGAAACCTTATCAAATGCCTTACTGAAATCCATATACACCACATCAACGGCTTTACCCTTATCCACCTGTTTGGTCGCCATCTCAAAGAACTCAGTAAGATTTGTGAAGCATGACCTGCCCTTCACAAAACTATGTTGACTATCCCTAATCAACTTATTCCTTGCTAGATGATTAGAAATCCTATCTCTTAAGATTTTCCAACACTTTACCCATGACCAAAGTATGGCTCATTGGTCTATAATTACCAGGGTTGTCTCTACTCCCCTTCTTGAACAAGGGAACAACATTTGCTATCCTCCAGTCTTCTGGGACTATTTCTATAGACAATGACAACATAAAGATCAAAGCCAAAGGCTTTGCAATCTCCTCCGTGGCTTCCCAGAGAATCCCGGGGTAAATCCTATCTGGTCCAGGGGACTTATCTATTTTCAAACTTTCCAGAATTGCTCAAACCTCCTCCTTGTGCATCTCAATCCCGTCTGGGTCTAGTAGCCTGTATCCCAATATTCTCCTCAGCAACATTGTCTTTTTCCAATGTGAATACTGATGAAAAATATTTATTTAGTGCTTCCCCTTGGACTCCACACACAATTTCCCACTACTGTCCTTGATTGGCCCTAATCTTACTCTAGTCATTCTTTTATTCCTGATATACCTATAGAAAGCTTTAAGGATTTCCTTGATCCAATCTGCCAATGACTTTTCATGTCCCCTCCCGGTTCTTTTTAGTTCTCTCTTTAGGTCTTTCCTGGCGAGCTTGCAATTCTCAATCATCCTAACTGAGCCTTCACATTCAGTCTAACATAAGCCTTTCTCTTCCACTTGACAAGAGATTCAACTTCTTTAGTAAACCACAGATCCCTCGCTTGACTACTTCCTCCCTGCCTGACAGATACATACTTATCAAGGGCATACAGTAGCTATTCCTTGAATAAGCTCCACATTTCAATTGTGCCCACCCCCTGCAGTTTCCTTCCCTATCCGATGCATCCTAAATCTTGCCTAATTGCATAATAATTGACTTTCCCCCATCTATAACTCTTGCCCTGCAGTAAATACCTCTCCCTTTCCATCATTAAAATAAACATAAACAAATTGTGGCCACTATCACCAAAGTGCTCACATACCTCCAAATCTAACACCTGGCCAGGTTCATTACCCAGTACCAAATCCAAAGTGGCCTCTTCCCTTGTTGGCCTGTCTACATACTGTGTCAGGAAATCCTCCTACACAATTGGACAAAAACTGACCCATCTAAAGTAGTCAAACTCTTGTATTTTCAGTCAATATTTGGAAAGTCAAATCCCCCATAACATCTACCCTGTCATTCTCGCTGCTATCCGGAATCATCTTTGCGATCCTTTCCTTGACATCTCTGGAACAATTTGGAGACCTATAGGAAACTCCCAACTGGGTGACCTCTCCTTTCCTGTTTCTACCTCAGTAGACGAGTCCCCAAGGGTCCTTTCTGCCACTGTAATACTATCCTTGACTAACAATGCCACACCTCCTCCACTTTTACCACCTTCCCCAATCTTACTGAAACATCTAAATCCCCTAACCTGCAACAACCATTCCTGTCCCTGCTCTACCCATGTCTCCGAAATGGCCACAACATCGAAGTCCCAGTACCAACCTATGGTACTTATCCTTCCCTGAACACTAGGGGCCATTTGACTTCACTAATTCACCTAACCTGCACGTCTTTGGATTGTGGGAGGAAACCGGTCTACTCCTGTTTGTTTCTTTTCAACCAAACTTGCATCATTTTTTGAACTGTAGCAAAGTAACCCACATCTACATAACATAGAGCAAATAGCAAACATTTTCCAATGTTATGTTACTTCTGGAGGTCCAAATATCTGAACTGCTGCTTCAGAATTCCACAGGGGTTTTGCTGATTCTGAGCTGTGTTGTGGAATGGGCATCGATATCCTTGTTCTGCCATAGTTCAGGGACTATATTGGGATGTAAGAACCATAGATTTATAACATACAGCATGTGACACAAGTAGTCGTCCATTCAGGGTGGTGCTCAGTGCATTCTAATTCTCACAAAAACCTATATAATTTTATAAGTCTTCTTTCAATTGAACACCTCTTGGGTACACGTAATAGAATACTGACCAAATAATTCCACAACTTGAACAATGGAAACCGATTTCTTTAGTCCGATGAAAAATATTACGGGGATGCCACAGTGAATAATTGACTACCTATTAGCACAAACTAGCACATGAGCATCCTGCTTCAGAGATTTGTTCAATGTGACTATTTTCTTCACTTCATTTGCTTTGTTTTAATTATTCAGTTTGCATAAGTAATAGACTTCACCGTCAAATTCTTTGTGTATGATAATATTCAGATCTCTGATAGTTGTTGCAAATTTTTTGCTCAAAAGCATTGAGTCTTCTACTGATATTATTTCAAGAGGATGAAAATGATCAAGCTGACCATTGGGCTGGGAGTGATAAATAGAATCTTATCATTGGAGCTTAGGCCAACCCTGAATATGAAGATTACCAAATCTAGCAAATTATAATGAGGCTCTCAAGGCCCAGAGATCTTTGAAGATTCCTACTGTGCCCATCACGAGTATCCTGCATGGATTATCAGCATCCTTCCATCTCCCATGCTCAGTGCCAAGTGAACAATCTTGCTGGATCTATTCAAATAGGGCAATAAGCAGAGTAATCAGCATCAAGTGATTGAACTCGAGTGATTTAACTTCAATATCAAGAAAGCCACAAATTACTGCACCCACAATACCAACGATGTGAAATAGGATTTTATTTTTGCCTTGAACTTGGCATTCTTATTAGGACAACCATGAGAGACTAATGTGGTCGTAACATTATCAGATGGATAAGTGGCTCTAAAAGGCCACGTTTTGCTACTTTCTCAAGCACAATGAGTAATGAACAAAAAATGCTAGTCTTGTCCATGATGACCATATCCTGTGAAATAATTAAAATAAACTGTTTGAGGGCATTCAGAAGGTGGGTGGTTGAACTGTGGGACTACTGGCAGTGCTCAACATCTCTCCTCAGTCTTTCCAGTCGGCTCTGACAGCTTATTGTTGGTTTTCCTTATACTGCTTCCTCCTTCCCACCTTCACCTTCTCTACATCATCTCAGAACTTGGATATCCAAATATACAACTGAGAAACAGAATGCTGATTTTGAGTCAAAATATTTGGAGTAACACAAATGAATTTCTCTCCCAGTGCCTTTACCATAGATATAAAAAATCTAGATCTTTTCTCTAATGGAACATTTTCCTTATTGTTTGCTGTCATCTTCATCTCTTCTGTTAATTCCTTTTCTTACATATTTTCAGTGATTTTCCCCATCACAACTTCTGTTGCTTTCCTTTAAAAATAGATTCCTTCATTGCTGTAGTTTCTTCTCTTGTATTTCTAATTTTCTTTTTTTCTAATATGTACCTCTGTGCGGCCAAGCCTTGTCTTCCAGTCCCTTCTTTATTTTTTACAATTGTCTCAACTGACTAGCGTGACTTTCTTGAAATCAAGCCCGATTCTTCATTGAGTGGTCACAAAATTTAAAGACTATATTTTAATATCTAAAATTCCTCTACTTACATGTCTTCTAGATCCAGGCTAACAGAAAGCATGGACCAGGTAACAAAAATTACCGTTTATTACAAGTAATTAGACTCTAGTTAAAGGTAAACAGTTATGAATCATCGGCTTAAAACTCTACTGATCAAAATCCTAAGCCACTTATATCTCCCCTTTTCACAGACAGAGACAAAAAAAACACATATTATAGATGGAGGGAAAACTGAGAAAGCAGTTCAGTGATTATTCCCAGCATCTGTTGAAATGATTCTTGCTCTGCTCAGAATGCTGCATCACAGTCATTCTCCTCCAGATGCCTCCATTCGTTTTCAAGAGGCACAGAGTGTCTGGCCCATTAATAAAAGGTTTCTGACTTATTACTTAAAAATCACAGCTTACAGCAACTGCTGTAGGAAGGATAAATGGTCTTCTTCAGGTTTAAAGTGGCTTACTGTAAAGGACAGAGAGCTGGCTGTGATCTCAAATCTTCTCTGTATGTTGTTCATAGCCTTAAACTAGTCAGAAAAGGAATCACGCAATGGCTGACAGGCAGAAGACCTTCATCATTGCTGACTGGTCGTTAGTCCACAAATTAATCTATTACTTATTGCCAAACGAAGGTTCCTTTGGACACAACCCTTCAGCTCCAGTTGGTTTGCAAACCAAATTTCAGTTCCTGCCTGAACAGAAGTTGTGTAAACAATGCTTACTGAGTGTCAGAATGGTCGCTTTCAAAATAAGCAGCTGAAAATGTGTTGCTGGAAAAGCGCAGCAGGTCAGGCAGCATCCAGGGAACAGGAGAATCGACGTTTCGGGCATAAGCCCTTCTTCAGGAATGAGGAAAGTGTGACCAGCAGGCTAAGATAAAAGGTAGGGAGGAGGGACTTGGGGGAGGGGCATTGGAAATGCGATAGGTGGAAGGAGGTCAAGGTGAGGGTGATAGGCCAGAGTGGGGTGGGGGCGGAGAGGTCAGGAAAAAGATTGCAGGTTAGGAAGGCAGTGCTGAGTTCGAGGGATTTGACTGAGACAAGGTGGGGGGAGGGGAAATGAGGAAACTGGAGAAATCTGAGTTCATCCCTTGTGGTTGGAGGGTTCCGAGACGGAAGATGAGGCGCTCTTCCTCCAACCATCGTGTTGCTATGGTCTGGCGATGGAGGAGTCCAAGGATCTGCATGTCCTTGGTGGATTGGGAGGGGGAGTCGAAGTGTTGAGCCACGGGCTGGTTGGGTTGGTTGGTCCGGGTGTCCCAGAGGCGTTCTCTGAAATGTTCCGCAAGTAGGTGGCCTGTCTCCCCAATATAGAGGAGGCCACATCGGGTGCAGCGGATGCAATAGATGATGTCTGTGGAGGTGCAGGTGAATTTGTGGCGGATATGGAAGTATCCCTTGGGGCCTTGGAGGGAAGTAAGGGGGGAGGTGTGGGCACAAGTTTTGCATTTCTTGCGGTTGCAGGGGAAGGTGCCGGGAGGTTGGGTTGGTGGGGGGTGTGGACCTGACGAGGGAGTCACGGAGGGAGTGGTCTTTTCGGAACGCTGATAGGGGAGGGGAGGAAAATATATCCCTGGTGGTGGGGTCCGTTTGGAGGTGGTGGAAATGACGGCGGATGATACGCTGTACATGGAGGTTGGTGGGGTGGTAGGTGAGGACCAGTGGGGTTCTGTCCTGGTGGCGGTTGGAGGGGCGGGGCTCAAGGGCGGAGGAACGGGATGTGGAAGAGATGTGCTGGAGGGCAACGTCGACCACGTCTGGGGGGAAATTGTGGTCCTTGAAGAAGGAGGCCTTCTGGGTTGTACGGATTTGGAACTGGTCCTCCTGGGAGCAGATACGGCGGAGACGAAGGAATTGGGAATATGGGATGACGGAGGATCCGCTACATCGATGACTGTATCGGCGCTGCCTCGTGCTCCCACGAGGAGGTTGAACAGTTCATCCACTTTACCAACACCTTCCACCCTGACCTCAAATTTACCTGGACAGTCTCAGATTCCTCCCTCCCCTTCCTAGACCTTTCCATTTCTATCTCGGGCGACCGAATCGACATGGACATTTACTATAAACCGACCGACTCCCACAGCTACCTAGACTACACCTCCTCCCACCCTGCCCCCTGTAAAAACGCCATCCCATATTCCCAATTCCTTCGTCTCCGCCGCATCTGCTCCCAGGAGGACCAGTTCCAAATCCGTACAACCCAGATTGCCTCCTTCTTCAAAGACCGCAATTTCCCCCCAGACGTGGTCGACGATGCCCTCCACCGCATCTGTTCCACCTCCTGCTCCTCCGCCCTTGAGCCCTGCCCCTCCAACCGCCACCAGGACAGAACCCCACTGGTCCTCACCTACCACCCCACCAACCTCCATGTACAGCGTATCATCCGCTGTCATTTCTGCCACCTCCAAACGGACCCCACCACCAGGGATATATTTCCCTCCCCTCCCCTATCAGCGTTCCGAAAAGACCACTCCCTCCATGACTCCCTCGTCAGGTCCACACCCCCCACCAACCCAACCTCCACTCCCGGCACCTTCCCCTGCAACCGCAAGAAATGCGCCCACACCTCCCCCCTTACTTCCCTCCAAGGCCCCAAGGGATAATTCCATATCCGCCACAAATTCACCTGCACCTCCACAGACATCATCTATTGCATCCGCTGCACCCGATGTGGCCTCCTCTATATTGGGGAGACAGGCCGCCTACTTGCAGAACGTTTCAGAGAACACCTCTGGGACACCCGGACCAACCAACCGAACTACCCCGTGGCTCAACACTTCAACTCCCCCTCCCACTCCACCAAGGACATGCAGGTCCTTGGACTCCTCCATCGCCAGACCACAACAACACGACGGTTGGAGGAAGAGCGCCTCATCTTCCGTCTCGGAACCCTCCAACCACAAGGGATGAACTCAGATTTCTCCAGTTTCCTCATTTCCCCTCCCCCCCACCTTGTCTCAGTCAAATCCCTCGAACTCAGCACCGCCTTCCTAACCTGCAATCTTCTTCCTGACCTCTCTGCCCCCACCCCACTCTGGCCTATCACCCTCACCTTGACCTCCTTCCACCTATCGCATTTCCAACGCCCCTCCCCCAAGTCCCTCCTCCCTGCCTTTTATCTTAGCCTACTGGACACACCCTCCTCATTCCTGAAGAAGGGCTTATGCCCGAAACGTCGATTCTCCTGTTCCCTGGATGCTGCCTGACCTGCTGCGCTTTTCCAGCAACACGTTTTCAGCTCTGATCTCCAGCATCTGCGGTCCTCACTTTCCCTTCAAAATAAGCAGCAATCACTAAACTACCCTTAGTTTTTAAAACAGTTCTTTTTGCAATTCAGCCCACAAATTAAAAAGAAATGAGAAAATATGGATTTTACATAATCCAATTAGATGATCAGATTCCATGTCCCACAAAGGCACTGTTTTAGAGGATTCTAATACCATCATAGCAGGTGCTGCTGCTTGTACCATTTGAACAATGTCATTTCCCATGTGCAACAAACTATCTGCATGAAATGACAAAGACTTTCCACAGTCACTTTAACACTGAGCCAAGATTCCAATACAGCTCTTTGGAACTATTTCAGAGACAGCAAGGCTCAAAATGGTCAGAGGCAGCTCAGTGTTAATTGCTTACAGGCTTCAAAAAAAGGACAATAAAACCTTACATTTTCTGAACTTCTTTGGCAGCGTTTAATGTGCAGATTTTTTTTCCATGAATGAAAGGCGAGTCAAAACAAAAAAAAAGACAAAAATTGTCAAGATTCTTAGCAACTGTGGAAAGCCCTGAATTAAACCTTGACTGAAGCATCTTAGATATGATTGCAAGAAAACTGCATCAACACAATTTAATTTTGGTGCTCATTTAAGAGGGGATGATTTTATGGCGAATTGTTCAGTGAAGGGAAATGCTGAATAGGGAGAATAAATGGGGAAGTCTTCAAGTTAAGAAGTACAATGCATCTGATACTGGCTCAGTGCAGAGTTCAGCTTGCTTGGGGCAGAAGGGCACTAACACAAATAGATTAGATGCTTACCATTAGCCAATGTAATCATAGTTCATACGGGCATAATAAACTAATAGGTAAGAAGAGAACTTCTAGCTGACCCAAGTTGTCCAGCAGAATTGTGCTCCTCTATTCAATGTATCCACGCACCACTCATCTGGAGTCATATAATCTTTGCTTAGAGAGAAAACAATGAAAAGCCAAACCAAACAGAGAGGAAAAAGAGACTGGGAAACACTTTGCTACACTTAGGAGATCAATGCTGGTCCAGGAGGAACCACCTGACCCTGTATAAGGCATACCTTTCTCACAAGGTGATCACCACTCCAACCAGAGATCGGTCCAGCTCTTGTTTCAATTAGTAATGAATCAGTGTTCACCACAGGAGGCAATAAAATCTTCAAAGGTCCTAAATTCCCTGGGGGAAGCTGAACTGCCAAACATCCTAATAAAAGTAAATACTCCAGATACTGAAAATTAGAAACAAGCACATATAATGTTGGGAAACTGAGCAGGCCTGGCAGCATCTGCAGAGCGACTTGAGCTCAGTATGATTTCTGTACAAGCCTGGAATGACTCTGGTATGAGTTCTGAAGAAGATTCATAACAGACCCATATGGAAGTCATACCAGACAAGATGGGACTGCAAAGGTGTTCTCATGTAACAGCACTGCAGACATGTCTTGGCACAGTAGAGGTGTAATCATTTGATGTATTCATTGGAGTCCAGAAGCCTTGAATTTGAACAATATCATAGACACGCTGCCCAGACAGTTGTCAACCAAGCAGTGATGGGGAAGAGTAGAATTTTTGTGTGGTGCTCCACAACACAATCTCATTGTAAGTGGGATGAAATGGTCAAACTGAGGTTGGACTTTTCAGGCAGTGTTACATTGGCTTGGCCTGAGAATAGGCTGTCATTCTTAAAACAATGTGAGCATTAAACAGAGGCAGGATAGGCAGGGACTTTTTTTTTTACCAGAACATAGGAGGTGAGAGGTGACCTTATAGAAGTTGACAAACCATGAGGAGTATAGATAGGGTTAATGGTTGGTGACTTTATCCTCAGTTGGGGGATTTCAAGAGTAGGGGCACACATCTAAAGTGAGAGGACAGAGATTTTAAAAGACAGGAGGGGCAATTATTTTTACACAGCAGGTTGTTTGTGTGTGGAATGAACTTTCTGAGGAAGTGGTGAATGTGGGCACAATTGCAATATTTAAAAGACATTTGGATAAGTACAGGAGTAGGAAAGGTTTGGAGGGAAATGGGCCAGGAGCAGGCAGGTGAGACTAGTTTAATTTGGGTTTATGTTCGGCATGGACTGGTTGGACTGATAAGTCTGTTTCCATGCTGTATGACTCTATGACTCAATATAAGCATATAAATTAGGACCATTAGTAGACCTTGAACCTGCTCTACAATTTAATAGGATCATGGATGATTTGATTGTGTTTTCAACTTCTTTTCCTTACTGCTTCCTTTGTTAGTCATTAATCTATCTATCTTTGCTTTAAAAATAATCAATGACTCTGCTTTCTGGGAAAGAATTCCAAAGACTCATGGCCTTCCGAGAGAAAATAATTTCTCCTCAATCTGTCTTACAACTCCTTATTTTTTAACTGTCTCCAATAGTTATAATTTCTCCCATAAAGGAAAATATCGCTTTTATGAAATTACCTCAGGATTTCAGATATGTCAATAAGATCCACTCTTCTTCTGCATTCCATTGGATACAGACAGAGCCTGCTCACCTTTTCCTCATAAATTAAAGCCCCTCCTCCTAAGCTAAAATCCAGTGAATCTTGATTTGTGAATGAAGGTGCTATAATGAGAATCGGGGCAGAATGGACTGCCTGCTTGTGCATGTGATATTAAACCGGGGCCCAAGCTTCCTTTTGAGGGTAGCTGTAAAAACAACATGGCACTATTGTCATTATCACATTGCTATCTTGTTCAAAATTATTGCCATGTTTGTTGCATTTTAACAGTGATTTGATTTCAGAAAGCACTTTCGTGGCTGTTTCAGATGTCTGCATCTTGTGAGCTGTGCTATATCAAAGAAAGTGTACTTGTTAAAGTTAACTGTGCATGGTTTTTGTGATGTTTTGGTTGGATTTATTCAAGTGCTTTTCATGACTACCTTTGGTCCTTTTACGACATAGTGTCATTGGCATTTGACTGCAATTTGAAAAAACTGTAGGGTGGGGATTTTTTTCAAACTTCTTTTGCCTTCAAGAAGGTAAAGATAATGAGGATTTCTCACTGATCTTCAGAGAGTGGCATTACCTGTACTCCCTCAAACTGGTACCGACACAACAGGTCACCAGACTGCACTGACCTTTCCAGGGCACCAAAGCTGTGCCTTTACCATCCAGCTCTTCTCTCCAGGGGAAACCTTTCTTCTGTCGGCTAGATGTAGCATTATAGGAGAAATTTCTTCACCCTGAGAGTGGTAGGCCTGGGGAAGTCTCTGCCACAGAAAATGGCTCAGGCCAAAACATTGACTGCTTTCAAGGAGCAGTTGGATATAGTTCTTAGTGCTAAAGGGATCAAAAGACTTGGGGAGAAAGCAGGAAGAGGGCACTGAGGTGGATGTTCAATCATGGTCTTATTCATGGTGGAGAAAGCTTGAAGGACCGAATGGCCTACACCTGTGCCTATTTTCTATGCTTCTATCCGAATGAATCAGCAGCTAAGTCTTGAGAACATGCAATTCAAAACAGCAGAGGCAAACTGTTGGGAAACAGTACAAAAAAAGGTTCTGTGTGCCAGATTGATAAGGTAACTAGTTTTTTTTATTCTTTATTTTTCTACATCTCTTTGGGAATTTAGAATACAGTAGTGGGAATGGCTATTAGGACAATTGAATGTTCCTTCTGCAAAAGGTAGGAGGTAAGGGTCACCATAGTGCTCCTGCTGACTTCCTCTGCAGGAAGTGCAGCTCCTTGAAAACCACGTGAGGGAACTGGAGCTAGAGCTGGAGCTGGATGAACTTCAGATCATTCAGGAGGCGGAGGATGTTATTGAGAGGAGTTACACGGGGGTAGTCATAGCTCAGGTACAAGAAAAAGGCAAATGGGTTTCAGTCAGGGGACAGAAAGGGAACTGACAGGCAGTGCAGGGACCCCCTGTGGCTGTTCCCCTCAACAACAAGTATACGCTTTTGGATACTGTTGGAGGGGACAACTTACCAGAGTCTGTCCCTTTTGTTCAGAAGGGAAGTAGGAAGAAGAGCAGAGCATTAGATATTGGGGACTCCATAGTTAGGGGGACAGATAGGAGATTCTGTGGGAATGAGAGATACTCATGATTGGTATGTTGCATCCCAGGTGCCAGGTTTCATGTTGTCTCAGAGTGCGTTTTCAGGATCCTTGAGAAGGAGGGTGAGCAGCCCCAAGTCCTGGCCTACATAGGCACCAACAACATAGGTGAAAAAAAGGGTTGGGGATTTAAGGCAGAAATTCAGGGAGCTTGGGTGGAAGCTTAGTGCTAGAACAACAGAGTTGTTATCTCTGGTTTGTTGCCCATGCCACATGCTAGCAAGGTGAGAGATAGGGAGAGAGAGAAATTGAACGAGTAGATACAGGGATTGTGCAGAAGGGAGGGTTTTTGATACCCGGATAATTGGGGCTTAGTCTGGGGTAGGTGGGATCTCTACAAACAAGATGATCTACACCTGAACCAGAGGGGTACCAATATTCTGATGGGGAAATTTGTTAATGCTCTTCAAGAGGGTTTAAATTAATTCAGCAGGGGGCTGGGAACCTAAATTGTAGTTTGAGTATACAGGAGGTTGAGAGTAGTAAGGTCAGAAATGAGGTTTCAAGGTTGTAAGAGTTCACAGGCAAGCAGAAAGGTGGTTTGAAGTGTGTCTACTTTAATGTCAGGAGCTTCTGGATTAAGGTGGGTGAACGTGCAGCATGGGTCAGTACCTGGAACTTCGATGTTGTGGTCATTTCGGAGACATGGGTAGAGCAGGGACAGGAATGGTTTTAACAGGTTCCGGGATGTGGTTGTTTCAGTGAGAACAGAGAGGATAATAAAAAAGGTGGAGGTGTGGCATTGTTAGTCAAGGATAGTATTACAGTGGCAGAAAAGACTCTTGGGGACTCATCTACTGAGGTAGTATGGGCTGAGGTTAGAAACAGGAAAGGAGAGGTCACCCTGTTGGGAGTTTTATATAGGTCTCCAAATTGTTCCAGAGATGTCGAGGAAAGGATCGCAAAGATGATTCTGGATAGTAGCGAGAATGACAGGGTAGATGTTATGGGGGATTTAACTTTCCAAATATTAACTGGAAATACAATAGTTTGAGTACTTTAGATGGGTCAGTTTTTGTCCAATGTGTACATAGTATGTAGACAGGCCAACAAGGGGCGAGGTCACGTTCGATTTGGTACTGGGTAATGAACCTGGCCAGGTGTTAGATTTGGAGGTACGTGAGCACTTTGGTGATAGTGACCACAATTTGGTTGTGATGACTTTAGCGATGGAAAGGGAAAGGTATTTAGTGCAGCACAAGAGTTATAGGTGGGGAAAGGCAATTATTATGCAATTAGGCAACATTTAGGATGCATAGGATAGGGAGGGAAACTGCAGGGGTTGGGCACAATTGAAATGCGGAGATTAATCAAAGAACAGCTACTGCATGTCCTTGATACGTCAGGCAGGGAGGAAGTGGTCGAACGAGGGAGCTGTGGTTTACTAAAGAAGTTGAATCTCTTGTCAAGTGGAAGAGAAAGACTTATGTTAGAATAAGATGTGAAGGCTCAATTAGGGTGCTTGAGAGTTACAAGTTAGCCAAGAAACACCTAAAGAGAGAGCTAAAAAGAGCCAGAAGGGGACATGAGAAGTCATAGGCAGATTGGATCAAGGAAATCCTTAAAGCTTTCTATAGGTGTATCATGAATAAAAGAATGACTAAAAAAAGATTAGGCCCAATCAAGGACAATAGTGGAAAGTTGTACATGGAATCCGAGGAAAAAGGGGAAGCACTAAATGAATATTTTCATCAGTATTCAAATTAGAAAAAGACAATGTTGTCGAGGAGAATGCTGAGATACAGGCTACTAGACCAGGTGGGATTGAGGTTCACAAGGAAGAGCTTTCAACAATTCTGGAAAGTGTGAAAATGGATGCGTCCCATGGGCCGGGTGGGATTTATCCTAGGATTCTCTCGGAAGCCAGGGAGGAGATTGCAGAGCCTTTGGCTTTGATCTTTATGTTGTCATTGTCTACAGGAATAGTGCCAGAAGACTGGAGGATAGCAAAAGTTGTCCCCTTGTTCAAGAAGGGGAGTAGAGACAACCCTGGTAATTATAGACCAATGAGCCATACTTCGGTCGTGGGTAAAGTGTTGGAAAATCTTAAGAGATAGGATTTCTAATCATCTAGCAAGGAATAAGTTGATTAGGGATCGTCAACATAGTTTTGTGAAGGGCAGGTCATGCTTCACAAATCTTACTGAGTTCTTTGAGATGGCGACCAAACAGGTAGATAAGGGTAAAGCCGTTGATGTGGTGTATATGGATTTCAGTAAGGCATTTGATAAGGTTTCCCATGGTAGGCTATTGCACAAAGTATGGACTCATCGGGCTGAGGGTGATTTAGTGGCTTGGATCAGACATTGGCTAGCTGAAAGAAGACAGAGGGTAGTGATTGATGGGAAATAGTCATCCTGGAGCTCAGTTACCAGTGGTGTACTGCAAAGATCTATTTTGGGGACACTGCTGTTTGTCATTTTTATAAATGACCTGAACAAGGGTGTAGAAGGATGGGTTAGTAAATTTGTGGATGACTCTAAAGTCAGTGGAGTTGTGGATTGTGCTGAAGAATGTTGCAGGTTACAGAGGGACATAGATAAGCTGCAGAGCTAGGCTGAAAGGTGGCAAATGGAGTTTAATGCAGAAAAGTGTGAGGTGATTCACTTTGGAAGGAACAACAGGAATAATGTTCAGTGGTCTAATGTTAAGATTCTTGGTAGTGTGGATGAGCAGAGAGAGCTCGGTGTCCATGCACATAGATCCTTGAAAGTTCCACCCAGGTTAGTAGGGTTGTTAAGAAGGCAGCTGAAAATGTGTTGCTGAAAAAGCACAACAGGTCAGGCAGCATCCAAAGAGCAGGAGAATCGACATTTCAGGCATGAGCCCTTCTTCAGGAAAGAGCTGAAAATGTGTTGCTGGAAAAGCGCAGCAGGTCAGGCAGCATCCAAGGAGCAGGAGAATAGATGTTTCGGGCATGAGCCCTTCTCCTTGTTAAGAAGGCATATGGTATGTCAACCTTTATTGGTAGAGGGATTGGGTTTCGCAGCCATGAGGTCATGCTGCAGCTGTACGAAACTCTGGTACAGCTGCGCTTGGAGTATTGCATACAGTTCTGGTCACTGCATTATAGGAAGGATGTGGAAACTTTGGAAGAGGTGATTACCAGTATATTGCTTGATATGAAGGGAAGTCTTATGAGGAAAGGCTGAGGGACCTGAAGCTGTTTTCATTAGAGAGAAGAAGGTTGAGAGGTGACCTTAATTGAGAAATATGAGATAATCAGAGGATTCAATAGGGTGGACAGTGAGAACCATTTTCCTCAGATGGTGATGGCTGGCACGAGGGGACATAGCTTTAAATTGAGGGGTGCTAGATATAGGACTGATGTCAGAGGTAGTTTCTTTACTCAAAGAGTAGTAAGATCATGGAACACACTGCCTGCAACACTAGTAGACCCGCCAACTTTAAGGGCATTTAAATGGTCATTGGATAAACATATGAATGAAAATGGAATAGCGTAGGATAGATGGGCTTCAGATTGCTTCCACAGGTTGGCACAACATTGAGGGCCGAAGGGCCTGTGCTGCAGTGTAATGTTCTATGTTCTATGATCTACTCTCCAATTAGGTATCAGTTCATATCTGTGCATTGTCCCAAGGGATGGATTCCTACAGGGGTCTGAGCAATTTGGGCTATGGTGGGATGTGTAGCAGAAATATATCATTGTTCCTTCAGTGTCACTGGGTCAAAATCCTGGAACTCCTTCCTTGGCAACATTATGGGTCTATCTACAGCATATATAGAGTGCAGTGGTCCAACAAGGCAGCTCACCCCCAACTTCTCAAGAACAACTAGATATGGGCAATGAACGCTTGCTTGGCCAGTGACACCGACATCGCATGAATGAATAAATTAAAAAAAAAAGACTTGGGTCAAATGAGGCCAGGCCCATGGGAACAAATCATGCCAACTATTATGTTTTGCACAAGTGGCTTAGTATATTCTCGATAGACAGTGCTCAGTTGTCATTTGGCAGGTATTAGAACTTATTAAATGCCTTGTTAATAACACAATACCTTGTTAATCCCTCTACCAATAAACACAATATTCAAACTCCCATTTCACCAAATTCACCAAACAAGATCAATGTCAAAACACTCGATAGAGAAACCAAAGCAAGCACCTCGTGGATTCAGCTTGCTAGATGTTCCAATGGACCTCCCAAGTTCGATAGTGGACAACAATATCTTAGGGACACACACACACACACATAGTCCATGAACACTAGTATTTGACAGGCGCCACAGAACATAGAATGATACAGTGCAAAACAGGCCCTTCGGCCCTCGATGTTGCGCCGACCTGTGAACTATTCTCAGCTCGTCCCCCTACACTATCCTAAAATCATCCATGTGCTTATCTAAGGATTGTTTAAATCTCCCTAATGTCCCTACATTAGCAGGTAGGGCATTCCACACCCTTACCACTGTCTGCGTAAAGAACCTGCCTCTGATATCTGTCTTAAATCTATCACCTCTCAATTTGTAGTTCTGCCCCCTCGTACATGCTGACGTCATCTTCCTAGGAAAAAGACTTTCACTGTTTACCCTTTCTAATCCTCTGATCATCTTGTATGTCTCTGTCAAATCCCCTCTTAGCCTTCTTCTTGCCAATGAGAACAGACCTAAGTCTCTCAGCCATTCCTCATAAGATCTTCCCTCCAGATCAAAATCTCCTCTGCACCTTTTCCAATGCTTCCACATCCTTCCTGAAATATGGGGACCAGAACTGTACACAATACTCGAAGTGAGGCTGCACCAGTGTTTTGTATAGTTTAGATTTAGATTTAGATTACATTACAGTGTGGAAACAGGCCCTTCGGCCCTACAAGTCCACACCGACCCGCCGAAGCGCAACCCACCCATACCCCTACATTTAGCCCTTACTTACCTAACACTACGGGCAATTTAGCATGGCCAATTCACCTGACCTGCACATCTTTGGACTGTGGGAGGAAACCGGAGCACCCGGAGGAAACCCACGCAGACACGGGGAGAATGTGCAAACTCCACACAGTAAGTCGCCTGAGGTGGGAATTGAACCCGGGTCTCTGGCGCTGTGAGGCAGCAGTGCTAACCACTGTGCCACCGTGCCGCCCAATCATAGTTGCAGCATGATACTGCAGCTCCGGAACTCAATCCCTCGACAACTGAAATCTAACACACCGTATGCCTTCTTAACAGCACTATCCACTTGGTGGCAACTTTCAGGGATCTATGTACATGGACTCCAAGATCCCTCTGCACATCCACACTACCAAAAATCTTTCCATTGACCCAGTATTCTGCCTTCCTGTTATTCTTCCCAAAGTGCATCACCTCACATTTAGCTGCATTGAACTCCACTTGCCACCTCTCAGCCCAATTCTGCAGTTTATCCAAGTCCCCCTGCAACCTGTAACATTCTTCCAAACTGTCCACTACTCCACCGACTTTAGTGTCGTCTGCAAATTTACTAATCCATCCACCTATGCCTGCATCTAAGTCACTTATAAAAATGACAAACAGCAGTGGTCCCAAAACAGATCTTTGTGGCACACCACTAGTAACCAGACTACAGGCTGAATATTTTTCATCAACCACCACTCGCTGCCTTCTTTCGGAAAGCCAGTTTCTAATCCAAACTGAGAAATCACCCTCAATTCCATGCCTCTGCATTTTCTCCAACAGCCTACCATGTGGAACCTTATCAAAGGCTTTACTGAAGTCCATGTATACCACGTCAACTACCTTACCCTCATCTGCATGCTTGGTCACCTTCTTAAAAAACTCAATGAGGTTTGTGAGACACGACCTGCCCGTGATGAAACCATATTGACTATCTGAAATCAAATTGTTATTTGCTAGATGATTATAAATCTTATCTCTTATAATCCTTTCCAAAACCTTTCCTCCAACAGAAGTAAGGCTCAATGGTTTATAATTACCTGGGTCATCACTACTGCCCTTCTTGAACAAGGGCACAACATTTGCAATCCTCCAGTCCTCTGGTACTAATCCTGTAGACAATGACAACTCAAATATCAAAGCTAAAGGCTCTGCTATCTCCTCCCTAGCTTCCCAGAGAATTCTCGGATAAATCCCATCCGGCCCAGGGGACTTGTCTACTTTCACTCATTCTAGAATTGATAACACCTGTTTGTAGCTAACCTCGATCCTATCTCATTCTTCTCCTCTACAATATTCTCCTTTTCCTGAGTGAAAACTGATGAGAAATGTTCATTTAGCACTCTCTGATTTCCACAGGGTCCACACTCAACTTCCCACTTCTGTCTTTGATTGGCCCCCATTCCTACCCTAAACATCCTTTTATTCCTCACATACCTATAGAAAAACCCCATGTCACATCTTCAATCTACTTACAGGATGATTCTGCACTTTGGTGCTGCACCTTGGCATGCACAGGCAACTCTCATTGTAATGCTGCAGGAAGGACGCTGTGCTTTCAGGAACATGCACCCACCTCATGGACTGGACCAGGCTGTATCTCTGGGCTCTTTGCTTGTTCTCATAGCACTCAATGTGTCTGAGCCTAGCTGGATGCTTACAGCCCCCTGCCTTACACTGCCTTGCTTTTTCTCCCTCAGCCAGAGTTACCAGGTTCACAGTGCTTTGATCTTCCCATGCTGATTAGCACAGCCATAAAGTCAGGAAGCTTGTCACAGTTATCAGCAGACCTCAGCCAAGTCAAAAGTGATAGACTTTGCTCAGGGAATCACAGCACAGTCAGTCAATGGCAGTTTGTTGTACCAGTTCAGGGCCTGCTCATGGTAGTCAGAATCAGGATCCTTTCCTCATAAGAATTGAAGAACCAAATGACAGAGGAAACACCATTTGCCTTGACTGTTTCTGCCCTACTGCAGACTGTTTTCCCAATGGAATGAGAGAGAAGGGTATTATGGGAGCTATCACTATTAGTGCTGGCAGGGAGATATCCCAAGTGAGTGAGTAGGTAGCACAGAGGATGTGAGGAGTTAGTGGTGTTGGGGCTTAAGATGGGTGAGACTGTGTGAGTGAAGTTGTTGCGGGCAACAGTGAGAGTGGCAGAGTTTGAGCCTTTGCTGGGAGCTGGGTCCTGTTGCAGAGATGGAGTGTATGTGAGGTATTGGAGAGAAGATGGTGGAACATGCACTGGCAGAATGGAGACGTATATTGATCTTTCTGCAGACTGGGCATTCCTCCATCTGGCGGAGTCTGCTCTAATCTAGCCTGGTGACAAGGACTATGCTGCTGATGCTGAGGCAGAGAAGGAGCTAGTTTTGCCTTCGCATCACCCTATCCAACAGGACCTCCAGATCAGTGCCCACGAGGGAACAATGATTTATCCGTCTTTTATGTCCAGAGCAAACATATAAGGCAGCTATGCAATGACAGTCCTTGAGATAAGATGTAGGGTGTGGAAATCAGAAATCAGAGATGCTATAGGGTGTGATTAGCAATTAGTGAGGCAGTTTGGTGAAATGCTGCAAGAAAAAGCGTCAGGCCTCAAGATGAAGAACAGTTCAAAAAATACAGCATAACATAGACATAGTTCAAAAAAAATATAGGATGTAGCCCAGGCTGACTTGAGATGAGGGGTAACTGGGACAATATTTCCCTTTCCACTTTGGATCATGAAAGTGTGGCTTCCTGAAGCATCAATGGTAAGCAACTATTGAGTTGTAAAAGTATGTGAGGGCTTGGCATGAGTGAGAAATACATGTGGTAATGATTTGCAGCAAGCAATCTTTGTGCTGTCAATAAGATGCATGGTACTCTTGTGTAATATTTCCATGCCAGATCCTGTTAATGTTCTATTTTCTTCTTCACTTGTTCCAAGGTCCTGCAGTAAGTCTTTACACCAGTGAGCTTGGTGGCAGGCATGGTGAATTGGTGTGCCCTGAGTGCCCACTTCTCACCAATTTTAAGTCACTGCCTTGATCCATCTGCAAAGAGGAAGCTGCACGCTCTATCCTGCGCTCACGCATTCACCAACGCTGTTTGTCCAAGACATCTGGTTTGCTGTCACCTCATTTGTAACCAGCCTGTGCCAAGACTGATGAATGTTTGAATTGACTTTGAAGCTTGATAAAAGACAACAGAAATATTTGTTCTCATAAGACAGGCACTTTCTTCAAAGATTACCTCACTTTAATTTGAACCTGCTGACCAAAAAATGGTCTGAAGATGAGTCACTGGACCTGAAGTGGTTAACTCTGCTTTCTCTCTACAGATGCTACCAGGTCTATTGAGGCTTTCCTGCAATTTCTGTTTTCGTTTCTGATTTCCAGCATCTGCAGTTCTTTGGTATTTTTGGACCAGGAATTTCACTTTGATGCAAAAGCATAGCTGCAGGTTTACACTGGCTGCTAATCGTACTAACCTCATATGAGCTGAATAATTTCAGAACAATCTATATATTACCCCCTCAGTGGTTAACATCACTGATACCATGGGATTTTCTGCTGCTAGAATGATAGAGCCCTGGTGGTCTAATATTTTTGCAACACATCTTGTACTCTACTATGTTACTTTCATCATTAATAAAATAGTATCACGTGGCATCGCATTGAGGGAAAAGGAAAATAATAGGCTTTTTTGCTAGGAACAATAATCAGAGACTCTGGAGCTATTTTCTTGTCTGCTGCACTCAATGGGGACTCAGTGAGGTGGGCATGTCCCATTGGTTTCTGGTGGCTGTTTAGTCAGATATCCTCTCAGCTGTGGGTGGAATGCATTGAAACAGGCAAGACTTCCATGAACATTTTCAATAGATGATGATGAGGATGCTAATCTACATTGGAAGCAATGTTCAGATGGAATGCCAATCCCTTCGCAGGCCCAGGAATGTTGTTGGAAAAGCAGTATCAGGCCATTCACATTCTAGGGAGTTACTTTAACATTTGCAAACACCGCAATTCCATCAGTGTTATGTTTGCCCTTCATGAATTTGCTTATCCATGTGAAACATACTGCACATCATTCTGCTCACTGCAAGTCCAAGTTTTGTTTAGCCATAAGTTTTAAAATGAAATTGAAAGAAAACTTACTCATCATGCTGGGGCATGTTATTACATTTTCATGACCATTACAACCTGAGATGAGACTTGAACCAAGAGTTGCTAACCCAGAGGCAGGGAAATGACCACTGCACCACACCATCCTATTTATTTATTTTTATCCTGTGGTGAGCGGGCTCATTACCCTTTCTATCAACTATTGCTCATCATATTTACTTTCTCTACAGCTCCTTTTACTAGCTTTGCTGGGTTTCTCAAGGAGGATCTTATTTGGAGGAAAAGGATGAGGGCAGAGATTGGGAATCCTGAAAGGCAGCCAAAGAATAGTCTGTGCCCTCCTATGGTACCAACTTTACAGGGTAATGCTCCTAGGTGGTGCCCAACAAGGAAAGCATGCCAGGTCGTGCTCTTTGCAAGCTGCCAATTCAGAACATGGTGCACATATCGAGAAATAAGTCGTGGATCTATGTTTTGCCTCGTCTGAGTCAACAAAAAGACAGATTAATGTGTCATCTGCTGCCCAGCCACCTGCAGCATAGTTTTCCCCTAAGCAGAGGGAGAAATGCTGAGATGCCATTTAACACTTGCCTGTACCTCCTTGACATCATTACATACAAACATATGGTCAAGGAACAAGATTAGGCCACTTGGTCCATCCGGCCTGTTCCACCATTCAGTAAGATCATGGCAGATCTGCTTTTAACCTCAGTTCTACATTCCTGAAAACCCTGATCACCTCCCATCTGTAGTCAAGAATCTATCTACCTCTGCCTTAAACTGTGTAAAGATTCTGTATCCACCGCCTTTTGAGGAAGGGAATTCCAAAGATTCGCAATCTTCTGAGGGAAAAAAATGCTTTCCCATCTCTGTTTTAAATGGGCATCCCCCCTCATTTTAAATGTGACCCTTGGTTTTAAATTCTGCCACAACAGGCAACATGTTTTCAAAATCTTCAGCTACTCATTCTGGTCTGTGTAGCTGGTTTAATGCAATAGCACAAAATCAAAATTCCTTGCAGTGATATTATACTGCATCACCATAACATTCACTTCATTACTCACTAAACAAAGTGTCTGACGCTGAGATTGAATGCAGCTTCTTGCCTGCTAATACGTTTGCCATTCTGTTCAAATTCTTATCACCTCCTTCAGCCTTGGTATAAGCTGCTAAACATCCCTAAAAGCTGGGCTTCACATCTTTGTGCAGCACATAGAGCGCAGACGTACATTCACACAAGCCAACGGTTCATGTCAGAGCTTATGATTCACACCAGCCTCCTGCTACTCTTCTTCCTCTAACCCCATTAATATTCCATCCCTTGCTCCCTTTTGTGTCTATCTAACTTTCTCTTCCAAGCACTCAAAAGTCATTTTTTTCTGTCTTGCACCTGTCTGAGTTTGCATGTGTTGATGTGAATTATGACATAAATAGCCACGTGCTGACTTTTATGGGACAGTGCAATCCCTTCACCATCATCCCCAGTCCTCATCCAAACAAATAGTCTTTCAGGAGCCTGCCCACTGAAAAGCCACTTTGTGCTCAGCTTGGTGTTCTTTGCCTCAGGGTGAGATTTCCACTCCTATCTGGCTAAGCTGCTGGCCTACTCAATTCGCTGGGTGGTCCTAGCAGCTCCAGTTTTGAGGAGCGAGGCATAGAGTCATACAGCAAGGAAATAGACCCTTCGGTCCAACTTGTCCATGCCGACCAGATATCCGAAACTGATCTAGTCCCATTTGCCTGCGTTTGTGAGCGGCCACAGATGGAACAATAGGCAATTCTGAACAACAAGAGCTGACAGAGATCAGACTGAAGGAAAGTCTGGGGTTTTGGAGTTGCTTAGCTGTCAGCCTTAGTAAGGAAGGTTAGTGTCAGAGGATGGCAACAGGAGGGATAAAGATTCGGTATCACTTTGAGGGTAGAGGGGTTCTCCGGTAGGGCACAGGAGTGCTGCAAGAGAAGATCCATGTCTCTCACCTGTCACCAGCCAACCAGTTGGGCTGCCTGATTAGGTAGGGCCTAATTCTGCCAAGGGTAAACCAGCAGGAACAGTAGAATATTAGAAGTCACACGGCATCAGGTTATAGTCCAACGGGTTTGGTTGAAATCACAAACTTTCAGAGCGCTGCTCCCTCGTCACCAAGCAACTTGTGGTTTCAAATAAACCCATTGGACTAGAACCTGGTGTCGTGTGACTTCTGACCTTGTCCATCTCAGTCCAAAATCAGCACCCCACATCATAGCAGTTGAATGAGCCACTGAAGTGATTGTTAATGAGCGCAAAGGTGACAGACAGCCTGGTAGCTCCAACCAACGCAACCTCCCCCATCCACCAACTGTTTTAAATAGGAGACAATTTGAAAGTGGACAAGAGATGGGGATGTCACTTACTGCATTTAATACATCTCAACCCCACCACCTTCAAACACATTGGCCCGTAAAATCCAGTCCTTTGCACCATTTGTGCAGAATCTGTGCAGTTTTCAATGGTTTACAACTAAAGGCAAGAAGCCAGTTCATTCAAATGTGGAGGAGTGCCCAGAGTTAAGCACTGGTTCACAGTATTTCATATTGCTCTGTGCTTTCCGCTACAACATGAAAATAATCCTCTACCTATCTAACACCAGATCATTAAAAAACATTTCAATGTTTTTTCTAGCTGTCCTCCATTAACCTATTCGAGTATTTTTGTCTTAAGCCACAGACAAATAAATTACAATTACTGGTGTCACTGAAGTTACTTACCCTTGTCTTGAACTTTAAGTAAATGTTTGATGATATTTCCAGATAAAATCACAACGCATCCACTTGAGCATTTCCTTTCAAACATCACAATTCTCCACCCAATCTCTCTTCAATATTTGAGAGTGAACTACTATGAACTAGTATCATTTTTAATATTGATATGTCAGATAGATCTATTAACACTGAACTATTAACATATTGTACAATAATATCTTGCATATGCATTTATGCTCCTTCTCCAGTAGACAATTGAGCAAAAGATTTTAGTTCAAAGCAAATTTATATTTAAAAGCAGACGGTTGGGATAAAATTAACTTGGACAGGAATCAAGGGCTGAAGCAGATTGTCACTCCTCTGTCCTCTCCCTTCAGCAGCCACAGCATAATGCTCTGGACATTTTTAACTTTTGTGTTTTATTGAAATGTTTCAGCACCAATTCTGCTTGACAGTATCGGGATTGTTGGCAGCCGGGAAACCACGGAAATGGCCTGTGACGAGGTAAGCAGAGACTGAGGGAGTTACAAATGGTGTAGGTGAAATGGACATGAAAGAGAGGCAAGGGGAAAATAAATAGAAATGAATTGGAGTGGGGGAGGACTTTTGTTGCCATCAGACTTTGCTGATGGATAAGAGAGTGTGAAGCTCTACACATAGTCAGTGTTAAAGTGTCACGTGTCCTGGTTACATTATTTGGATGTGATGCAATGACTTAAATGGGGCTTCACCCCTCTGGGACAAACTGATGCTTGAAGACGGATAATGGAGTGTGTTGAGAATACATCAGGCTTGTGGCTCATATTCCTCCTCCTTCCTGATATCCAATCCACAGATTCACTGAATTCTTATACTGCAGACAGAGGCCATTCAGCCCATCAGATCTACACTGGCTCTCTTGTCCTGTGTGAACCTGCACATCATCTCCATTCAGTCATCCAATGTCCTCTTGAATCATCCAGTTGAAGCTACCTTCACCACAATCCAGGCAGTGTATTTCAGACCCTAACTTCTCGCTGAGTGAAAACATTTTTCCCTCCCATTACACTTGCTTCTTTTTTAAATTACTTTATCGAGTTTTGAGAAGAATGTGTAGCTCAGGTTGAGGTTCTGGATGTAGGTTTGTTCGCTGAGCTGGAAGGTTCATTTTCAGATTCTTCTTCACCATACTGAGTAACATCTTCGGTGAGCCTCCAGATGGTTCCTGCCTTCTATTTGTATATTTGGGTTACCACCTTCTGAGAAAAATAACAGGAAATGACATCACCAGAGGAAATTACATTGCCACAGGAAATTGCATCGCCACAGGACATGACATCAAGAACCCAAAGAAACCCAAACATATATTTAGAAAGCAAGAGCCATCAACAGTGCTTCATCTGGAGGCTCACTGAGGATCCTACCTAGTATGGTGATGAAACGCCTGAAAATGAACCTTCCAGCTCAGCGAGCAAATCTACATCCATAAATTACTTTATATCTGTATTCCCCCATGATTAATCCTTTCATGCGTAGGAACAGTTTCTCCCTATCTGTCCACATACCTCATGATTTTTAAAATTTCTGTCAAACGACTTGGCCTTCTCTCCAAGGCGACCATTCCTAACTTCTCAACAGTGCAACTATTCTCACAAGACTCTTTTGCTCTCTGTCCAATGCATGCATACCCACGCTGAAGGGTAATTCCTGGAACTGTACAAAATGCTCCATCTGAGGTCTAATTAATGACTTACAGAAGTTCAGCATAACCTCTTTGATCTTATTTATGAGGGCCCTAGTAAGAAAGCCGAGGCTAATGTAAACTTTAGTAACTGCTTTCTCCTCCTTTCCCATCACCTTTCATGACATATACACATATACACCTACGTCTGTCTATAATCCTGCACACGTTTTGGAGTAGTACCTTTTATTTTATCCTGTCTCAATCTGTTATTTCTACCAAATAGTATTGGCTCACACTTCTCCACTTCTCTGAGCTTCGTTTGCCCTGTTTTGGTTCACTCCACCTACTTGTCAATGTCCTTTTGAAGTTCTTCTTATGGTTTACAATGCCTCCACAGATGCAAAATGTGCCCATAATACCTCAGCCTTGTCCCCTGCTTCCACATTTAAACCTTTTTGTTTTGGTCTCTAATCAGCCCCACTCCCTCATTTACTACTTATCTTCACCATCTTTATGAGCTTTTGAAGACTTCAGGATTAGCTGGTATGTTACATGAGTCTTTTCAAATATATCCACTTTGCTACCCTTATTTGCATTTATCATGTCTCTCTTCTGAAACTTTTGTATCCAGTTTAATTTTCGAATGTATTTTTTACCAGACGCCTGTGGTAAGCACACTTTCTCCTCTTTATCTGAATATCTAATTCCTTTTTCATTCAGGAAGCTCTGGATGATTCTATTTATTTGCCTTACCTTTCCCTTTCAAAGAAATATACTCTGACTGTGCCCAAAACATTTCTTCTTTGAAAGTAACCAATGTTAATGATATAGTTTTCTCCCACCAAGCTATGGCTCCAGTCTAGCCAGCCCAGGTCCATTCTTACTCCATTGAAGTCTGCTCTGCACCAGTTAATTATTCATTCTTTGAATTTTTCATTTTTCCACCATCACATAAACCCCACAACACAAATGATCACTATCCCCTAAATGTTCTTCCACTGGCGTTCAATCTACATGGCCCAACTCTTTCACGAAGTCAGGTGTAGCAGTGCTTCTTTTTGCATTGGACTGGACATATACTGCTGTGGAAGATGCTACAGAGTACAATCCTTGGCCCTCACTGCCCTTTACCAACAGGTTCAAGAACAACGTCTTCCCGCCATTATCAGACTAATGAACGGACCTCTCATAGATTAGAGTTGATCTTTATCTGCACCTTCTCTGTAGCAGTAACACTATATTCTGCTTTCTTTTACTTTATCCTGATGTACTTCTGTAAGGGATGATTTGTCTGGTTAGCACGCAAAACAAAACCTTTCGCTGTGTCTTGGTACATGTGACAATAATAAATCAAATCAAAAATCACTATCTCAGTTGACATTCACATAAATAAAGCTCCTATTATAAATAATTTATGATACTTGTGTTTGTCTGTAATTTCCTTCTGTCCTTGCCACTAATCCATTGCCTGTCGACTACAGTGAGCAATGTAATCACATATTTTCTTTGTCCTTTAGCTGTAGCCATGTTGATTCTGTCCTTGAACCCATTGGGACATCTCCTTGCTCCAGCAATGCAATGCTCTCCTGAACATTAACTTCTCTGAACACTTGGTATGCAGGAATATTTAGCACCCAGCCCTGCCTTATGTTCATCAAATTTCTGATATTGCCTCAATCTGTGTCAGGAAGGCATCAGTTCTATTTACTATACCCTCGCCATTCAAGTACATGCACTATGACCTTCTTTGGGATAGCCTAATGTCTCCCTTATTCTGATTTCTCGTAATAACTTCAGACCCTAGTGTTCCTCTCTAATAATCTGTTTCCTATGAACCTCCTATATTTTTTCCATTGGGTGGGGGAACTGAAAGGGGAGCAAATGATTAAAATGATCCTGAATTTTTTTCCCCCATTTTCAGGAATGCCATCTTTCTTTAAAGATTTTCAAACAATACTTTCTTCTTTGAACTTTAGAAAGTGTGCCAGCCATGATATTTTATGTTCAATCACTGCCATTTTCAATAGAAAACAAAATTTTATTCTATCCCTGAACCTAGATACTCAGATTAAAAAGGACCGGTCAAACATAAATTTCCTCATTCCTGAAGAAGGGCTTATGCCCGAAACGTCGATTCTCCTGTTCCCTGGATGCTGCCTGACCTGCTGCGCTTTTCCAGCAACACATTCCCAGCAAACATAAATTAAACCAACCGCAAGGTTTGTATATATTTGCAAATTGTGTTAAAATTCCTCTCAGGCTGGTACCAAGGAAGCTAGTGCAGTAACCTTTACAATATTTGGTCAAGAATGACTAAAGACTGGCTGGTAAACCTCTGATGAGCAATGGCTTTTTAGAGAACCAAAGGCGAAAATACATTGTTTTTTTCCCAAACAATTGCATTGGTCAAGATATTATTCGCGTCCAATTACATAAAATTTCTGCTATAGTGTAGAGCTGGGAATTGTTATATAGAATCATAGGGATGTACAGCATGGAAACAGACCATCATGCCAGCTAGATATCCTAAATTAATCAAGTCCCATTAGCCAGCATTTGGCCCATATCCCTCTAAACCGTTCCTATTCAATGTACCCATCCAGATACCTTTTAAATGCTATAATTATACTAGCCTCCATCACTTTCTCTGGCAGCTCATTCCATACACGCACTGCCCTTTGCGTGAAAAAGTCATCCTTTAAGTCCCTTTTAAACATTTCCCCTCTCACCTTAAACCTATACCCTCTAGTTTTTGACACCTCTACTCTGGGAAAAGACCTTAGCTATTCACCCTATCCATGCCCCCCATGATTTTATATATCTCTATCAGGTTACCCCTCAGCCTCTCCAGGGAAGATAACCATTTCAAAACCTGCTATCTGAGAACTAAGTAATTTAATCTCCACAAAACATTGCTGCAGTCTACTAGTTGTATATAACGGGGTTTGCTGCTTTTGATTAACTTGGATTAATCTTTTTTGTGCCCACTGTATTTTTCTGCTTTGGCGTCAACCTGACAATTGCAGTCTTCCAAGTTTTGTTTGCCAGAGGTGACCCTTACAACCAATCACTAGCAATCTGCAACATTGCCACTCATACCTTCCTTTGTACTTAGCTCAGCGTGCAGTCTGTTGTTTTATGTTATTTTTCCATTAAAGGGCATGCTGTGAAGATAAAAGAGGCAGTCCAATAGTCATGTGAGCTCTCCTTTGAGCGAGACAAGTAGGTTCCAAAGCAATGTTTCAAGAAGTGCACGAGAGTTCTCCCTGGTGTCCTGGCCAATATATATTCTCTGATCAACATCAATTAAAAGCCAGTTATCTGGACATTATCACATTGCTGTTTGTTGAAGCCTGCTGTGTGTACAATTGGCTGCTGCATGCTCCACATTAGAACAATTACCACATTTCAGAAATATTCTATTGACTGTGAAGCACTTTGGGATATCCTAGGGTCATGGAAGGTGCTATTTCAGTGCAAATCTTTCTTTTCTTTCATGCATCACATGAACAATGTAGAAAATGGCTACATGTCCTGTGTAATTCACAAGACCATTAAACACTGCATACACATAAAGGTTAATATTAACAATGAGCAAAATAACTTTAAAAGATGTATTTTAGTTTCATTGCATTGCATCGTCTTGGCGTTTTCACTGTCTTTTCACTCATTCCAATCAGCAAATCTAATTTTCCACTGCCAGAAGATGTGGGCTGGAGGAAACATGTGCTGGCACACTTGCAATAAAATGTAGACAAAAGTACTGATTGCCTGGATGTAATCACTATGGAACAGTTGTTCTTCTGTAAAGTCCAACCATTGATCCATGTTACAGGATATTCAGGGCATTGTGAATCAATTATTTGCTGTACTCCTGCTGAGTGGAAGAACTCCAGCTAATTTGTTTTGCATTGCCTGAAATCCCCTTCACATTGATTCCAAACTAATGACCACTATCCAAAATGCTTTGATTCTTTGGCCAACACTTATTAGTTGCCCTCAGTTGACTGGAGAAATTGGTGATGGTAATATTAATTCTTATCTCATTGCAATTCTCTTTTGTTGTTGATATGTAGTGATTGGTGTTAGCTGTAAGTAGATTGAAGTCAGAGGTATGGTCCCTTCCCTGACAGAGATTGGTGAATCATTGGTGCAATCATCTTTGGTTGATCTCTTCTCAACCTAACATGGCAGTGATCTCACAAACCTCTGTCTTGTGAATGTATAACCAGTCTAGTCATCCATAGAAGGATGGACCTGCTATCTTGGTCATGAATGAACACTTTTCCCTGGAAAATTAAAGTCCTTTTAATATGAACAAAAGTTCCAGAATTCCAAAGTTATTTGTAAACCTGCACTCAAAACTAAAATGTACGGTTATAACAATTGATTTCTACAAAGTTAAAAATAGTTACTATGACAACACGAAGGCCAGAGAACAGAGATGGATTGAGCATAACTTAGGATATTAACTTGTGCAAAGTATGTTACCTAAGCAATAAAATTAAAGATTTTATTTCTGACTTTTAAAATTTCTGTGGCAAAATAATTTCAAGTTGAACTTTACGAAATTCAGATTTTTTTTACTTTACACATGAGGGGGCAAATTGCGATTTTTTTTTGTAAATCCTGTGAAACAATAATCATTCGAATTACGTAACAGCACAGCAATCAAAGTTAATTTTTTAAATGAAACAATCCTTTGATTTTCGAAGTTGGTATCTTGAGAAATAAGAAGGTCTTAGAATTCTAGGTTCAGATTCCACTCCAGGACTTGTGATGATGCTGGCTCCTTTATGTTATGCTGAATTTGGTTTATTTTCAGAGAGGTCATAAAAGACACAGACCGAGAAAAGTCTGGGGTTGGATGGGTTTTAGGGCCAGCTTGATTATAGCTAACAGATACTGCCTCAGGAAAAAGGCTTTCAAGTTAAAAAAACGTATAAAATGAAAGGGGAGTGGCCATTGCTCCCAGCTCAGCTTTACTCTGGTTTGGTTTGGTTTTAGCACAATAATGTTTTAAAGCTGCTGGACTCAAGGAAGCAGGTTTAGGCTGGTACTCTCTCTCCTGTAAGAACCTGTGTTTGATTTTACCTTTTATGCCAAGGGGTGTTTAGATTAGATTAGATTTTCTACAGTGTGGGAACAGGCCCTTTGGCCCAACAAGTCCACACTGACCCTCCGAAGAGTAACCCACCCAGACCCATTCCCCTGCATTTACCCCTTCACCTAACACTACGGGGCAATTTAGCATGGCCAATTCACCTGACCTGCACATTTTTAGACTGTGGGAGGAAACCGGAGCACCCGGAGGAAACACCACGCAGTCACAGGGAGAATGTGCAAACTCCACACAGACGGTCGCCCGAGGCCGGAATCGAACCTGGGTCTCTGGTGCTGTGAGGCAGCAGTGCTAACCACTGTGCCACAGTGCCACCCACTAATGTGGATTGTTTATGCGGATTGTTGCAAGTATTTGAAACATCATTAAGTTGGGTTGATCTGTTGGGTTTTTGGATAGGTTAAGTTATTTGATATTCTGTTCTGGTTTGTTTGTGTTTCATTCGATAATCTTGGAAATAAATAGTTTTGTTTCAAACTAAGTGGTTTGATCAGCTGCATCACTCGTGGAATATCTGCTTAAAACACCTAGCAAAGTTGGGGTCTGGGCTACTTTCTTGAAATGTTTTGAGGGGGTCTGGCTGGTCCATTAAATAGTTCATGGTCACAAAAGGAGGAATTTCTTCTCTCAGAGGGGTGTGAATCTGTGGAATGCTTTAGCGCAGTGGGCTGTTGCAGTTGGGTCATTATGTATACTCAAGGCTCAGATTGCCAGATTTTTAATCCTTGGGTGGAATCAAAAGTAATAGGGAAAAGGCAGGAACGTGCAGTTGAGGATTATCAGATTAGACATTAACTCAATGAATGGCAGAGCAGACTCAGTGGAGCTGAATGGACTACATTTGCTTCAATATCTTTTGGTATAAGGTAAGCTCATAATATGGCCAAACAGTTTCAGTATCAACTCGTAGAAGAGATTCCAGGGCAGATGTATGATGGAAAGAGATAGGAGCGTCTACCAGCACTATTCGAAGATCCAGAATATAACATCGATGGCACAATATGCCATAGTTCTTGGGGAGGCCAGTTTATTTAGTTTCTGAAGAAGGATGTATGCCCGAAGTATTGATTCTCTTGTTCCTCGGATGCTACCTGACCCGCTGTGCTTTTCCAGCAGCAACGTTTTGACTCTATCTATCCAGCATCTGCAGTCCTTACTTTCTCCCAGTTTATTTAGCTGGCTGCTTGGCCAGTTCAGATCAAATTGATGCCAACAATTTGTGTTTGATCGTCATCTTGGCTGGGACAGATTCAGGAACTGCCTTCTTGTCTAACTCAGGGTGGGAGTCATGAAGCATTGGGTTGGATCTGTCTTTGAGTAAAGAACTCGTGCTGAAACTATTGTGTAATCAGGCTAGAGAACAGCAATTCACAATTGTTTTGTTTATGTTGTACAGTAACACAGGGATGAAGAAACTGCAGTTGCGATCTAGCCCATATCAATAAAGAAATAAAATTCCAAAGCTTCATTTAACAACTCCATTCCTTTCCTATTGTGCCATTCCTTCACTGTCCACTGTACAGGGGAGAGGAGACAAGAACAGACAAGTCATCACAATGACTCCATTCACATGTAATGTCAGAACTTTATGAAGCATGAATTTCCTGTTTGTTTAATGCTGATCGGGTCATTGTTACTTTGTCTTGCCTGATAGTTAATTGTAGGGAGCATTGGACATTGTAGGCAATCTAAACTTTCCATTGTAATTATGCTGCCATTATCTAATTAGGTTCAGTATTGTTCAGATACCACCCTTGTCCAGTTTTTTGTAGTAGTTAATGAATACAATTCTGGATACAGTAAGTAAATGAGATACCAAAGGAGGAGTGGATGACTGACATAATTAAGATAATGCTTAAGAATTCATAGTTGCAAGATACAGGTACACTTCAGAATATTGCCTTCACATGTTACAGTAGCCTCCTCTTTTCTTATGAAATTGGCACAGAACACTTGCGTAGTGAACAAAATGTAAGTTGCTTTTTTAAGAAGGTGAAAGGATAAAAGGTTGGTATTAAGCTGGCTATTGGCCATCATTTACGCAGGAGAATGAAAATGCTGATAATAAACCTCCAACTGTTGGGTCAAATTTTTGTCACTGACAGCGGAGAAGCACATCGCGCCAATGGACTGGGGGCAGCTGTAAAGGACCGGGTGTGGCTCTGTGGGTTTTTTAGCCGCTCACTGGGGAGAAGAACAATTTCAAACTTAAAACCTGTATGCTTTCACATGCTGAATTTATGACCTTGTTATGTCTGTGTAGTATTAGTTACAAAAACAGAAGGTGCTGGAAAAGCTCTGTCTGGCAGTATTGATGAAGAGAAATCCCAGTTAACATTTAGGGTCCGGTGACCCTACTTCAGGACTGATGCTAGCTAGGAAAATGTTGGTTTATATACAGAGGATAGGGTGGGGAAGGGGGTAAGGAGTAAATGATAGATGGGGATAGCCTAAAGAGAGAGAATAGTTAGACAGACAAAGGAGTGGATAACGATCTGGCTGGAACGGTGAATAGTTGTTAATGGAGATTATTAGTGGCTAACAATAGGTTGTGTGTAATGACAGGCTATGGGTGTGTGAGGTTGAGGGCTAGGACATGGGAGAGTTCAGGCCCTATAATTGTTGAACTTAATACAGGTATTGAGTCCGGAGGGTTGCAGTGTCCCCAACCAGAAAACAAGGTGTTGTTCTTCCAGGTTGCGCCGAGCTTTGCTGGAGCACCGCATCAAGCCTGAGACAGAGATGTTGTCCAGCGAATAGGGTAGGTTGTTAAAGTGGCAAGGAACTGGATGCTCAGGGTTTTTTTAGCAGGCAGAACGTAGGTGTTCTGCAAAGCGGTCACCAAGTCTACACTTCGTTTCCCCAATGTAGTGGGAGACCACGTTGTGAGCAGTGAATACAGTAGACTAGATTGTGGGAAGGAGAAAGTGGGGACTGCAGATGCTGGAGATCAGAGCTGAAAATGTGTTGCTGGAAAAGCGCAGCAGGTCAGGCAGCATCCAAGGAGCAGGAGAATCAACGTTTCGGGCATAAGCCCTTCTTCAGGAATGAGGAGAGTGTGCCAAGCAAGCTAAGATAAAAGGTAGGGAGGAGGGACTTGGGGGAGGGGCATTGGAAATGCGATAGGTGGAAGGAGGTTAAGGTGAGGTTGATAGGCCGGAGTGGGGGTGGGGGCGGAGAGGTCAGGAAGAAGATTGCAGGTTAGGAAGGTGGTGCTGAGTTCGAGGGTTGGGACTGAGACAAGGTGGGGGGAGGGAAAATGAGGAAACTGGAGAAATCTGAGTTCATCCCTTGTGGTTGGAGGGTTCCTAGGCGGAAGATGAGGCGCTCTTCCTCCAGCCGTCGTGTTGCTATGGTCTGGAGATTGAGGAGGCCAAGGACCTGCATATCTTTGGTGGAGTGGGAGGGGGAGTTGAAGTGTCGTGCCACGGGGTGGTTGGGTTGGTTGGTCCGGGTGTCCCAGAGGTGTTCTCTGAAACGTTCCGCAAGTAGGCGACCTGTCTCCCCAATATAGAGGAGGCCACATCGGGTGCAGCGGATGCAGTAAATGATGTGTGTGGAGGTGCAGGTGAATTTGTGGTGGATATGGAAGGATCCCTTGGGGCCTTAGAGGGAAGTAAGGGGGGAGGTGTGGGCGCAAGTTTTGCATTTCTTGCGGTTGCAGGGGAAGGTGCCGGGAGTGGAGGTAGGGTTGGTGGGGGGTGTAGACCTGACAAGGGAATCACGGAGGGAGTGGTCTTTTCGGAACGCTGATTGGCGAGGGGAGGGAAATATGTCCCTGGTGATGGGGTCCGTTTGGCTGAAATGACAACGGATGATATGATGTATATGGAGGTTGGTGGGGTGGTAGGTGAGGACCAGTGGGGTTCTGTCCTGGTGGCGATTGGAGGGGCGGGGCTCAAGGGCAGAGGAGCAGGAAGTGGAGGAGATGCGGTAGAGAGCATCGTCGCTCACGTCTGGGGGGAAATTGCGTTCTTTGAAGAAGGAGGCCATCTGGGTTGTTCGGTATTGGAACTGGTCCTCCTGGGAGCAGATGCGGCGGAGACGAAAGAATTGAGAATATGGGATGGCGTTTTTACAGGGGGCAGGGTGGGAGGAGGTGTAGTCTAGGTAGCTGTGGGAGTCGGTCGGTTTATAGTAAATATCCGTGTTGATTCGGTCGCCCGAGATAGAAATGGAGAGGTCTAGGAAGGGGAGGGAGGAGTCTGAGACGGTCCAGGTAAATTTGAGGTCGGGGTGGAAGGTGTTGGTAAAGTGGATGAACTGTTCAACCTCCTCGTGGGAGCATGAGGCAGGGCCGATACAGTCATCGATGTAGTGGGAAGTGCAGGTAAAGCATTGCTTCACCTGGAAGGTATGTTTACACCTTTGCTGGTTGCAGGGGAAGGTGTTGTGGGGTTTTCGGGTTTGTTGGGAGTGAAGGAAGAGTGGACCAGGATGTCTGGAGGGAATAGTGCCTGCCGAGGCGGACAAAGGAAGGGAGGGAACATTTGTCTGGTGATGGTGAAAGTGCTGGCTGATAGTCCTCTAGATGTGGATGCTGATGGGATGGTAGGTAAGGTTAAGGGGGAACCCTATCGCTGTTGTGGGAGGGAATAGAGGAGGTGAAAGTGGAAGTGCGGGAGATGGGTCGGACCCAGCTGAGGAACTTGTCAACAACGATGCTGGGGAATCCTCGACTGAGGAAGAAAGTGAACATTTTGGAGGCTCCCTTGCTGAAGTTGTCCTCATCGGAACATATGCGATAGAGATAGAGGAACTGGGAGAATGGAATAGAGTCTTTACAGGAAGCAGGGTGTGAGGATGTATAGTCCAGGTAGCTGTGGGAGTTGGTGGGTTTATAGATGATATTAGTCCCTAGTCTATCCCCAGAAATAGAAACACAGATGTTGATGAAGGGAAGGGAGGAGTCAGAGATGGACCAGGTGAAAGTGAGGGCTGGGGGAAAATTGGAAGCGAAATCAATAAACTTTTCCAACTCCGGATGAAAGAGGGGAGCAGCACCAATGATAACATTATATTGGAGAAAGAGTTATGGATGGGGGTCAAAATAGGACTGGAAAAAGGAATGTTCCACGTAGCCCACAAAGAGTCAGGCAAAACTAGGGCCCATGCCAGTACCCATGGGCACCCCAGTGACCTGAAGAAAATGAAAGGAGTTAAACAAGAAGTTGTTGAGGGTGAGAACAAGCTCAGCAAAATGAAGAAGGGTGGTGGTGGTGGTGGGGATGGTAACCTTAGCATTAGTTATCTTGGATGAGAGATCAAGAAAAGCTCTTACCATCCACTTAAAAATACTCGCATGCATATCTCTGAGAAAACTCATCTAAAGTACCAGACTACCAAGACCTGAGAGAGTGAGGAAGAGACATTGGATGGAGGTAATGGATGCTACAGGCAGATTTGAGCATAACCCTGTAAATAGGCAGTCTCAGGGTGACAGTCAATCTCCACAGATTGATGAAGATGTGGAGTTCATATCTTCCTAAGATGTCAGAGCAGATCTTTATAGATACGTTACTGTTGTCCTCAGACCAGTGGGCAAAGGAGCCTGAAAGAAAACCTACCCTCCCTACAATTGTTTAAGATGTGAACTAAAGCTGGGAGACAGCTCCAGATTGCAGATGGAATGTAATGTGAGGTTACCCACTTGGTAACAAAAGTGGGAAGGCAGATAAATTATCTGCATTATGATAAATTGGGAAAGGGAGAGATGCGATTTTGAAGAAGATTTGTTGCTCCGGTTATGGATCTGTTTGTACACAGATGAAGAGGGACACCAGTTTGACTGGGACAATACATTCATCCTGGGCAGGCTAAATAAAGGCATGCAGGAATTCCTCAAGGCCTGGCATTCAAAGCAGAACTCCATTAAGAAACATATTGATTTGGACCCCATTTACCAACATCTCGGACAAAGAACCAGAAGTGATATCACCCACCACAACAAACCAAGACACATAAATAGCAAACAGGACAGATCACCAACGCTTCATCGGAGGCTTACTGTTGATGTTACCCAGCATGGTGACAAAATGTCTGAGAACAGCTCAGCGAGCAAACTTACAACCTAAACGGACAGATGCAATGAAAGCGGATGTCTTTGTGCATTGGTCTCTGAAAGTTAACATGAGGTGCTGCAGGTGATGAAGAAGTCAAATGGTATATTGACTTTCGTAGTGAGAGGATTCATGTACAGCAGTAGGGATGTCTTGCTGCAATTATATAGGACTTTGGTGAGTCCTATATTATTGTATGCAGTATTGGTATCCTTATCGGAGGAAAGATGTTTTAATTATGGAGCGTGAAACAAAGGTTTACAAGTTTGTTTCCTGAGATGCCAGGACTGATGTATGAGAAGTGATTTGATCAGTTGGGATTATATTCACTGGAATTTAGATGGAATAATGAGGATCTCATAGAAATAGTGGGAATAATTAGGATCTTGTAGAAATAGTGAGAGGCTGAAAGATCATAGGGGCCATATAGGAGCTACAGGAATAACTACACTAAAGAACCCATGGAAGATGGGGGAAATGAATGCCTCACACTGAAACAATGCTGGAATCTGGCTACGTTAGATCAAAAATCATCTTTGCAACAACCACACAAAATGGCTACATCACAAGCATGATGTCTCATTTTATGGTGGGGGTAAGCAGTAAATCTCTTCGAATTGGAGGCCCTGCTCATGATTCAATAATGCCACTCATCTAGCTTCTATGTATACCTCATCAACAGGTCATTTATTGTCCAGAAATACAGGTTAAAGGATTATGGCCTGGACAATTACCTTGTGCACACCAATTGCCTCATTGTCATTCAGGTAAACAAATGCAATCAGACAGATAACTTAAAAGTGGCGTCAGAGATTTCCATTTCAGAAACATATTTCACAGGTAACATTGGAAGATTACAATTTGTAGCTCCCACATTTATCTACTGAACCACAAGGAAGCAATATCTGTGATGTTTGAGGGAGGAAGGCTCATAGACTGAAGTTCTCATTATTCTTCTCCATGATGTGATAAGTTCATATCAGTAGTCAGCCTCAAGTTTTCACCACACAAATGGACATTTGACTTATCAATATCCACAATCTGGGTGCAAAGGATCAAGCAGGTGATCTGCTCTACCTTACAAAGGCAGGTGTGTGTTTAAGATAGACTCACACAGGGCAGGCCCTGCATGATGAATACACATGACAGAGATGCCTGCCAAAAATTAAACTTACTTTTGCCCAATTGACAATAAACAGAATCTTCGAGATGAATTAATTTACAGTTCTCTTGGATGTCACTTTCTGATGTTTTCTTTTTCAAACACTCTGTCACACTCCATTCCCACTGTATCCAGTTTTGGTCACCACACTTCAGGAAAGATATGAAGTTCCTTGAGAAGCTGCACAGGAGATTTACCAGAATAGTTCCAGCGACAGGGGAATTCCATGATGGATTTAGGTTGGCGAGTCTTTGTATATTCTGATTGGCGAAAAGGAGAATGAGGAGAGGTTTGACAGAGGTGTATAAGATTATGACTGTCTGAGATAAGATAGGCAAAGAGATGATTACACAAGGACTGAGGGGGAGCAGATTGAAGATTTTGTGCAAAAGATGCAACAAAATGTTAACAACTTTTTTAAGGCAGCTAGTGGTATTGGTAATCACCTGACGTTTGATGTGCAAACAGTCAATGATTTCGAAGGTGGCTATGCACTTGAAGGGAATTAACCTGTGAAACTATAGGAATCGACTGGGGGCAGGACAAACTGAATTGCTCCACCAGGGGTTGGGGGTGGGTGGCAGCATGTAGCTATAAGATCTCTGCATCATTAATGTCTAATTCCAGTCTTGTTGCCTAATCTTTCTACTTTTCAGCCAACCCTTGCATCCACTCAAAGGTAAAGAGGAGTAGACACTCAGGTCATGACAGTTGGCAGTCTTCTCAATGTGTAAAGTGTCAAGGCTCACACAAAGATCAAAGAACAGCTATTTCTCAGAGCACCTCCCCCAGAGGGGCATCAACTGCTTGTTGATCACTTTGAAAACAGTTGTGCCAACCTGATCCTGACCACCAACTCTGACACCCTGTAAGTTACAAATGACAATGCACCCCTCAACTCAGTCCTGCTGTCTCATAAAGACCCTCTCCAATGACACCACGATGGCTGATGAATTTGCAAAGTCAGTTTCAGCATCCAGCAGACTCAGGTAGCCAGTCCTTGTCATGAGCAGAGAGTTTATCTCAAAACAAAGATCATAGTGTGCAGTGAATTGTTCTCACATCATTCATCTGTGATGCATGGATAACCTGCCAGCATCACATTAAATGCATTGCTGTTTAAACTCATTGGCCTTCCTTGTAAGAGGATTTGAATTCAGAGGAAGGGATGTCTTCCTACCCTTGGTGAGAACAGACCTGGAGTATGGTGTGCAGTTTTGGTCTCCCTAACTAAAAAGGGATATACTTGCCACAGGGGGAATGTTGCAGAAGATCACTTGGTTGATACCAAAACTGGACCACACTATGAGAAGAGATTGGTTTGACTGTACCTATGTTCACTGGAGTTTACAATGATGAAGGGATCTGATTGAAAAGCATAGAATGCTAAAAGGGTGGGATGTACTGGATGCAGGGAAAAAGTTTCCTTGGTTGGAGAGTTGGAACCACTATTTAAGGATGTGGAGCAGGCCATTTAAGAATGAGATGAGGAAACAATTCTTTCCCAAAGGGTAGTAACCTATGGAATTCACTGCTACAAAAGGCTGTGGAGGCCAAGTCATCAAATATATTCATGAAAGTGTTAGGTACCTTTCAGATATTAAAGGCAGAAAGTGGTATGGAGAGAAAGTGGGAATTCTCTCCTTAAGAAAGAAAATTGTATATGGGGATAGTATTGAATGGGAGGAGAGGTTCAAAGGGCGAAATGACCTAATCCTGTACCTAGTTTTGATGTTTCTAAATTGTTTCTAACATTAATTGAGAGAAAGAAAATTCCTAACATCGAAATTCTTTCATTACATTGCATTCTTGTTAGCCACAGCATGTTTTTCAGAGCTCAGCTTTGTTGTGTCAGCCATCTGGTTCACATGGAGGATTCCTGCACGTCATACTAAAGGTGGTCAATATTCCCTCTAAGCTGCGTGCTTGCGCACACACACGGCTGCTGAGCAGTTCCATGCATAGAACATAGAACATAGAAGAATACAGCGCAGTACAGGCCCTTCGGCCCTCGATGTTGCGCCGATCCAAGCCCACCTAACCTATACTAACCCACTATCCTCCATATACCTATCCAATGCCCGCTTAAATGCCCATAAAGAGGGAGAGTCCACCACTGCTGCTGGCAGGGCATTCCATGAACTTACGACTCGCTGAGTGAAGAACCTACCCCTAACTTCAGTCCTATATCTACCCCCCCTTAATTTAAAGCTATGCCCCCTTGTAATACCCGACTCCATACGCGGGAAAAGGTTCACACTGTCAACCCTATCTAACCCCCTAATCATCTTGTACACCTCAATCAAGTCACCCCTAAACCTTCTTTTCTCTAATGAAAACAGCCCCAAGTGTCTCAGTCTATCCTCATACGATCTTCCTTCCATACCAGGCAACATCCTGGTAAACCTCCTCTGCACCCGTTCCAGTGCCTCCACATCCTTCCTATAGTATGGCGACCAAAACTGCACACAATATTCCAGATGCGGCCGCACCAGAGTTTTATACAACTGCATCATGACCTCAGGACTCCGGAACTCAATTCCTCTACCAATAAAAGCCAGTACGCCATATGCCTTCCTCACCGCACTATTTACCTGGGTGGCAACTTTCAGAGATCTGTGTACATGGACACCAAGATCCCTCTGCTCATCCACACTACCAAGTATCCGACCATTAGCCCAGTACCCCATCTTTTTGTTATTCTTCCCAAAGTGAATCACCTCACATTTAGCTACATTGAATTCCATTTGCCACCTTTCTGCCCAGCTCTGCAGCTTCTCTATATCCTGCTGTAACCTGCCACATCCTTCCTCACTGTCAACAACTCCTCCGACTTTCGTATCATCCGCAAACTTGCTCACCCAACCTTCTAACCCCTCTTCCAGGTCATTTATAAAAATGACAAACAGCAATGGTCCCAAACCGGATCCTTGCGGAACACCGCTAGTGACGGCACTCCATGAAGAAACTTTGCCATCAACTACTACCCTCTGTCTTCTTCCATCCAGCCAATTCCTAATCCAAACCTCCAACTCACCCTCAATGCCATATCTCCGTATTTTCTGCAGTAGCCTACCATGGGGAACCTTATCAAACGCCTTACTAAAATCCATATATACTACATCTACCGCTTTCCCTCATCAACCTCCTTCGTCACCTTTTCAAAGAATTCAATAAGGTTTGTGAGGCACGACCTGCCCTTCACAAAACCATGCTGACTATCCTTGATCACATTATTCCTATCCAGATGTGCATAAATCCTATCCCTTACAATTCTCTCTAAGACTTTGCCCACAACAGAAGTGAGACTCACCGGCCTATAGTTACTAGGGTTATCCCTACTCCCCTTTTTGAACAAGGGAACCACATTTGCTATCCTCCAGTCTTCTGGCACTACTCCTGTAGACAAAGAGGACATAAAAATCAAGGCCAATGGCTCTGCAATCTCCTCCCTTGCTTCCCAGAGAATCCTAGGATAAATGCCATCAGGCCCATGGTGATCAGCGTTAGTGCACCTATTGTGGGATTTACTTCCAGTTGTGGAAGTCGCTGCTATGCCAGAGGACTGAAAATTAGCAGGAATGCTGGTGGTGATATTTTGCAGCAAGCTAAGCATGGGTACTTGTACCACTGAATGTCCCATATTCAGGTATAAAGGCATTCTAAAAGCCAGTGTCAGGCTGTGGCTGAGAGTTATGCCTCACTGCACGGGAAAACCACTCTGGCCAGATCCAAATGGAGAAGCCTCTGTCATCAAGCAAGATTAACATTTGACAACAGAGTCAGATCTCTACAAGTCAGATGAACTCAGCATTCTGCCAGTCCCTTTGCCCATCCTCTAACATTTCATTTGTAATATCTACAGTTGGATCCACAATACAAGATGCGACTTGCCATCCTATTGCAGAAAACATCAATTTGGGAGGCAGACAATTGTTCTCCTTGCTGAACACTCATCTGTTGAAATGACAGCTCAATCACCATTACTGATTGTCGTTAAGTGAAGCATGCAGGCACTTTTGGAAAATTTGGACCTGCAGAGATTCTCCAGTCAATGTTCAAAACAAGTGGCACATCAGAAGGACTTGCTCAATCCTGTTGAGTGATTCTTCGAAAGGTTTCCAGGATATAACTGAGAATATAGGGTACTGTGTGGAAGATGGAACCTAGTGACAGACTAGTGTCTTAGTGGTGCTAGACACAAAGATCAACTCGTTTGGCTAAGTGTGCCCATTCTGCATGCACAGTGCAAGATTGAACATAAAGAATTTCTTTGAAGCATGTGGCGTGGACAAGTCAAATAATAGATTCATCATACTTGTCACTTAAGACTTCCAGTAACTCTAACTATCTTTTATATTGGCATTAAATTAAGTATGATTTTTAAAAATTCCATGTTCAATCAGGTGACCATACGCGTCCTATCCAACAGATGATCTGATTACCTTACTGCATAATTACACCCATGTTGACATCATGGCAGCCTTAATTATGTTCAGGAAACACCTAATTGTTCAGATAGAAAAACAAAGAGCAAGGTTATAATTAACTGGAACATTCTATAAGTTCACTCTCTTTTACTGTTCAAGCTGTTAATATTTCCCTAACCAAACAAGTCCCTACTGTATGCCTTTCATTAAACAACCTCCTGCTGGGAAAAAAAGATCAGGCATTTGTACACTAGTTTTTATGTACATTAAGTTTTCAAAGGTCAGTGTTTTAGAGATAAACAGCAGAGATAACATGCTGAAAAAACATCAGGAGACCTTTTTTTTCACTAGTCTGGTTGTATCAATGAGGAGGACTAAATTGCCTTTGTCTTATCTCAGCTTTCCAGGAGAAATCAGTCTCTTTCTTTAAGTTTCACCCACTTTACATGACTCATTGGTCTTGCAAAATGATTCGTGATGCCACCATTACAGTCAGATGGTTCAGCATATCTCTCTTGAATCTGGATCCCTTTTTCTGCCCCTGGATCTACAGTTAAACCTCATTCCTTGACCCATAACTAATAGCACTTGCTAATTTTATGTCTTGTTAAGCTTGCAGTATATTCCTGTGTCAAAAGTGTACTGCTGGAAAACAATGAAGAGCTTATGCTCGAAACGTTGACTCTCCTGCTCCTCGGATGCTGCCTGACTGGCTGTGCTTTTCCAGCACCGCATTTTTTGACTGTGTTCCCCAGCGTCTAGACTATCTTTTTCCTAGACTATTCCTGTGCCCAAGTGAAAATAGGGATGTGAGAATGAATTCAAGCTGAACCAGAATATGCAGGCATCAATTCAGCTGGGTGCATAAAGTTTCACAGTGACCAGCTAGTACCTGGTGGACAGCTTTTCATGTGACTTTCAAAGCTACAAGGCCATTCCTATGTGGCTCATAAAGACCAAAAGCTACTGCCATTAACAATGTCTAACTAACAAGCCCTGTGAAGGACTTCTTTATAGTAATTGTAGATACCTGATTGCAAGTACCATGCAATATATGCTCCTGGTTGACAATGATCAGAGACGATTTACCTGTGGAGTGTGAATTTTTGGGAAGTTTGTGAAATAGCCGGTTGAATTGACTCATATATTGTCTTTCCAGGTCTCTGGCAGAAATTTCCTTCCTACCAATTCCATTACACCCTCTGTTTCTGTCACACAACACGATAATATACCAGCTTCTCCCATCCAGAAGACATTAGAGGAAACGAATTCGGCCATTCGGCCCATTGTGTCTGCTTCACCATTTGATCACGGTGTTTCTCAACCGCACACTCCTGCCTTCTCTCCGTAGCCCTTGATGCCCTTACTAATCAAGAACCTGTCTATCTCTGTGTTAACTATGCTCAATGACATGGCCTCCACAGCCCTCTGTGGCACTAAGCTCCACAGATTCACCACCCTCTGGCTAAAGAAAGTCCACCTCACCTCAGTTCTAAAGGGTTGTCCCTTCACACTGAGGCTGTGCCCTCAGATCCTAGTCTCTCTTACTGGTGAAAACACCTTCACCATATCCACTCTAACCAGACCTCTCAGTATTCTGTCAGTTTCAATCAGATCCCCCCTCACCCTTCTAAGCCCCATTGAAGTACAGACCCAGAGTACTCAACTACTCCACATATGACAAGCTTTCATCTCTGGGATCATTCAAGGAAACCTCATCTAGACCTCCTCCAGATTCACATCCTTCCTTAGGTATGGGGCCCAAAACTACTCACTATATTCTAAATGTGGTCTGATCAGAGCCTTATGTAACCTCAGCAGTACATCTTTGCTCTTGTATGTCCTCTTCCCTCTCTAATCTGTGGTGTCACTGCCCCCATCCATCAGTGATGCCACTTGTCCTCAGGAATGAATCACCTCTACTATTTCGACCCAGTCTGTGTTGGTTAGAATTGGTAGACAGCTAGTGGTCAGCTTGGTAGTTGATGTCCCTCTTTCTCTGAATCATCTGCAGTTCCAGGTCATGGTCAATCAATCAGGGGACATGGTGCCCATTTGCTATGACATTGGAGTAATATAAAATACATGGGTCAGTGTGTTTTCACTGTGCGAGGGTATGATGATTTGTGGTCTGGTATTCAATGAAGGTTTTGCCATATTTAGGCACAATGGCTTTACTATTTCTTTGCAAAGGCAAAAGTGAGGACTGCAGTTGCTGGAGATTAGAGTCAAGATTAGAATGGTGCTGGAAAAGCACAGTAGGGCAGGCAGCATCTGAGGAGCAAGAAAATTGATGTTTCAGGCAGGAGCTCTTCCTGATGAAGGACTCCTGCCCGAAATGTTGATTTTCATGCTCCTCAGATGCTTGTCATCTATGTATGTGGCTGCTAAGGATAGTTGGTCGTGTCGTTTCGTGGCTAGTTGGTGAGGACATGCCACAACCCAAAGGACTAGCCACTTTACCATACATCAAGAACATTTCTGAACTGACAGCCAGACTACTACGACCACTAGGACTCATAACAGCACACAAACCAGCAGCCACTCTCAGACAACAACTCACCAGGACAAAGGATCTGCTACCCAGCATGAGCAAAACCAACATAGTATACAAAATCCCATGCAAGGACTGCACAAAACACTACATAGGACAAACATGAAGACAGCTAACGATCCGCATCCATGAACACCAACTAGCCACAAAACGACACGACCAGCTATCCTTAGTAGCCGCACACGCAGATGACAAGCAACATGAGTTTGACTGGGACAATACTACTATTATAGGACAAGCCAAACAGAGAACAGCCAGCGAATTCCTAGAGGCATGGCACTCATCCACAGATTCAATCAACAAGCACATTGACCTGGACCCAATATATCGGATACTGCAGTGGACAGTTGGAACTGACAACCGGAAGCGGCAGATTCAAACCACTACAAATGCCGGAGGAAAGATCACAGAAGCGCTTCACAGGAGGCTCCCAAGCACTGAGGATGTCACCTAGACAGGGGACGAAACGTCTGCAACACAAATTCCCAGCTCGGCAAACAGAACCACAACAACTGTGTGGTAATATTCTAAGCAGCCAAAACTTCATAAATGACACACATACGCCTTTGGATAAAGGGATGCTCGGAGTTACGATGTGAGAAGGTTATTCATTGCTATCCTCTTCTGAGGCTCTAGGATTACGGATGACCAATGCGTCAGTAAAGTTGAGGCTGAGCACAGGGCCCAGTCCCTGTCTAGGCTATTGTCCACACATGCAGCAGTGTGCTGTGACCCATTGCTTAATCACTTGAGATTATGAACCATTTGCAGGGTGTACAGAGATGGGCTAGGCTAGCAGCTCATCGGGACTAAGTTTTTTCATGCAGTACAGCAAGAAGTCATGAAGATTGTGCAGAAAGTTGTGAGATTACCGAGGCTTCCTTCATATTGGTTCAACATTCAGCAAGACTTTGAGCTGTTTCCCAGCAATGGGGAGGTCATGTTTGATTTGGCAATTGGCAGTGAACCACGCCAGGTATCAAATCTCTTGGTGGGAGAGCATGTCAGTGATAGTGATCATAACTCCCTGACCTTTACTATACTCTTATGAAGAAAGTTTGAGGGAGCTAGGGTGTTTCTCATTGGAGCAAAGAAGGATGAGAGGCGACTTGTTAGAGCTGTACAAAATCAAGAGAGGCTTAGATATAGTACATAGCCAGAGACTTTTTTCCAAGGTGGAAATTCCTATCATGAGGGGGGATAATTTTAAGGTGATTGGAGGAAGGTTTAGGGGAGATGTCTGAGGTCGGTTTTTTACACAGAGATTGGTGGATGCATGGAATTTGCTGCCAGCTGTGGTAGTAGAGTCAGATACATTAGAGACATTTAAGTGACTCCTGCATAGGTACATGGAAAATAGCATAATGAAGGGTATGTAGGTTATTCTGATCTGAGAGTAGGATAAAAGGTCGGCACAACATCGGGGGCTGAAGGGCCTGTACTGTGCTGCTCTGTTCTATGTTCTATGTTCCTCACATTTTAAAGGTCATTCCGTACTTCCAGACGTAATTTTCACAGAATCACGGAATTGTTACAGTGCAGAAGAATGCCATTCAGCTTATTATGCCTGCACTGGTTTTATTACCCAAGCCCAATAGAAACATAGAATAAAGGAGCAAGAGTCTTTTGGCCCTTCGAGCCTGGCACTTCATTCAATGTGATCATCACTGAGCATCCAACTCAGTACCCAATTCCCGATTTAGCCCTATGTCTTTTGATTCCTCTCGATATAGATTGTTCTTGAAAGCCTTGAATGTTTTAGATTAGATTCGATTCCCTACAGTATGGAAACAGGCCCTTAGGCCCAACAAGGGGCCACACTGATCCTCCAAAGGATAACCCACCCAGACCCATTACCCTACTCTATATTTATCTCTGACCAATGCACATGACACGATGGGACATTTTAACATGGCCAATTCACCTGACTTGCACAGCTTTGGATTGTGGGAGGAAACCGGAGCACCTGGAGGAAACCCACACAGACACGGGGGGAATGCGCATACTCCACACAGACAGTCGCTCAAGGCAGTAATTGAACCCGGGTCCCTGGTGCTGTGAGGCAGCAGTGCTAACCACTGAGCCATCGTGCCGCCCCATTTTGGCCTCAACAGTTTGCTGTGGTACAGTTCCCTCTGTTTCTTGTGCCAGATCTCCTGCTTTCTCTCCATTGTCTGTTTATTCTACCCATGCGCCTCATTATTTTATAAACCTCTGTAAGGTCACCCCTCAGCCTCTAGTGCTCCAGGGTAAACAGCCCTAGTCTATTTAAACTAATGCAACAGGGGGATGGGAACCTGAATTCCAGTGTAAAGGAGCTTGAGGTTAGTGATGTCAGGGGTAGGTTTACAAGGTGGTGAGAGGGCACCGACAATCACAATGTTGCTTTGAAATGTGTGTACTTCAATACCAGGAGCATCTGAAACAATGTGTGTGAACTTGCAGCATGGGTTGGTACCTGATATTTTGATGTGGCCATTTCAGAGACATGGCTAGTAGAGGGACAGGAATGGATTTTGCAGATTCTGGGATTTAGATGTTTCAGCAGGAACAGAGATGATGGTAAAAAGGGGTGGGAGTGGGGGTGTGGCATTGTTAATAAAGGATAGTATTACAGCAGCTGAGATAACGTGCGAGGATTCATCCACTGAGGTAGTTTGGGCTGAGGTGAGAAACAGGAAAGGGGAGGTCACCCTGTTGGGAGTTTTCTACGAGCCTCTGAATTGTCCCAGCGATGTAAAGGAAAGGGTAGCGAAGATGATTCATGATAGGAGAGAGAGTAACAAGGTAGTTGTAATGGGAGACTTTAACTTCCCAAATATTGACTGGGAATACTATAGTTAAAGTAGTTTAGATGGGTCAGTTTTTGTCCAATGTGTGCAGGAGGGTTTTCTGACACAGTATGTTGATAGGCCAACAAAGGGAGATGCCATATTGGATTTGGCACTGGGGAATGAACCCAGCCAGGTGTTATATTTGGAGGTAGGTGAGTACTTTGGCGATAGTGACCACAATTCAGTTATGTTTACAATAGCACAAGGCCAGGGCTAGGTATATACTGCAGGGAAAGAGGGATAACTGGGGGAAAGGCAATTATGATGCAATTAGCCAAGATTTGGGATGCAGAGGATGGGGAAGGAAACTTCAGGGAATAGACACACTTGAAATGTGGACCTTATTCAAGGAACAGCTACTGCGGGTAAATCAGGCAGGGAGTAGTTGTCTAGAGTGAGGGCCATGGTTTACTAAAGATGTTGAAGCTCTTGTCAAGAGGAAGAAGAAGGCTTATGAGAGGATGAGACTTGAAGGCTCAGTTAGGGGGCTTAAGAGTTATAAGTTAACCAGAGGACGAAGAAGAGCCAGAAGGGGACATGAGAAGTTGTTGGCAGATAGGATCAAATAAAACCCGAAGGCCTTCTATAGTTATATCAGGAATAAAAGAATGACTAGAGTAAGATTAAGGCCAATCAAAGATAGTAGTGGGAAGCTGTGTGTGGAATCTGAGGAGAAAGTGAGGACTGCAGATGCTGGAGACCAGAGCTGAAAATGTGTTGCTGGAAAAGCGCAGCAGGTCAGGCAGTATCCAAGAAGCAGGAGAATCGACGTTTCGGGCATAAGCCCTTCTTCAGGAATGAGGAAGGTGTGCCAAGCAGGCTAAGATAAAAGGTAGGGAGGAGGGACTTGGGGGAGGGGCGTTGGGAATGCGATAGGTAGAAGGAGGTTAAGGTGAGGGTGATAGGCCGGAGAGGGGGTGGGGGCGGAGAAGTCAGGAAGAAGATTGCAGGTTAGGAAGGTGTTGCTGAGTTCGAGGGTTGGGACTGACATAAGGTGGGAGGAGGGGAAATGAGGAAGCTGGAGTAATCTGCATTCATCCCTTGTGGTTGGAGGGTTCCTAGGCGGAAGATGAGGCGCTCTTCCTCCAGGCGTCGTGTTGCCATGGTCTGGCGATGGAGGAGGCCAAGGACCTGCATGTCCTTGGCGGAGTGGGAGGGGAGTTAAAGTTGTCAGCCACGGGGTGGTTGGGTTGGTTGGTGCGGGTGTCCCAGAGGTGTTCTCTGAAACGTTCCGCAATTAGGCGGCCTGTATCCCCATCTGGAGTATTGCGTGCAGTTCTGGTCACCGGATTATAGGAAGGACATGGAAGCTTTGGAAAGGGTTCAAAGAAGATTCACTAGGCTGTTGCCTGGAATGGAAGGAAGGTCTTACAAGAAAAGGTTGAGGGAACTGAGGCTGTTTTCGTTGGAGAGAAGAAGGTTGAGAGGTGACTTAATCGAGATGTATGAGATAATCAGAGGGTTAGATAGAGTGGACAGTGAGAGCTTTTTTCCTCGGACGGTGAAGGCTAACACAAGGAGGCATAGCTTTAAATTGAGGGGTGATAGATTTAGGACAGCTATCAAAGGCAATTTCTTTACTCAAAGAGTATTGGGACATGGAACAGCTTGCCTGCAACAGACTTGCTGAAGTTAAGTGCATTTCGATGGGCATTAGGCATACCTATGGATAATAATGGAATAGTGTAGGTTAGGTGCGCATCAGATTTATTTCATACATTGGAGCCGAAGGGCCTGTACTGTGCTGTAATGTTCTATGTTCTTTATTTTATGTTTTATATTCAGCCTCTCCCTATAACTCAAGCTCTCCAACCCTGGCAACATACCCATAAATCTTTCCTGAACCCTTTCAAGTTTTACCACATCCGTCCTGTAGGAGGGAAACCAGAATTGCATGCAGTATTCCAAAAGTGGCCTCACCAATGCCTTGTATAGCTGTAACATAATGTCCCAACTCATATACTCAGTGCACTGACCAATAAAGACAAGCATACCAAATACCTTCTTCACTATCTTATCTACCTGTACTAATTGTAATTAGTTTCACCCTCAGTGTCTGTTTCTGGTTTTCAGCATTGACAGTGTTCCATAGTTGCCATCTTTTTCCACAGTATCACAGCTATGCCTTTGCATTGCTGTTGTGACAATGTTCAAAATCTGGTCATTCCCGGTCTGTTCACAAGGTGACCTTTTACTAGTAGTTTCTGCATCATTGCTTCATGTCGGTGATGCAGTGTCCAAAACATTCTACTTAACTCTCGCATTCTTGGGAAATTTCCCTCACCAGGATAGAAATAGTCCTCACAAGTATAAAACAGCAGAATGACAAAACAGAGAGCTTTCCTCTTCGGTTGACATGGTTGTCATTACTAAACAACTATTGTAAATTATGTACTTCACAATTTACTGTTCATGTGAAAGCACTTTCCTTTCAACAGTATCTCCCCTTAGAATTAGCTTAAAGCCAATATGCCCTGGAGCCTTTTAACTACACCATAGACATCCTTGTTTTAAACAATGGTGCTATGAGGACATAACTAGGTCGGTTGCCAAGAAAAGCTTTTTAATGTTTGGTCTTGAGGTTCTCAGACATTTCTGATGCATAATTGTGAATTGTAAAGCTCAAAAGTCATAAATGTTAACTGATAAACAACACTGCTGGTGGGGCAAACAATATCCAGATAATGTTTGTAGGCAATTCCACTTGCTAATAATTGAGAATGTTCATTTTTGCATATCTTATTTTTAAAAAAATATCCCTCTGGTTGAGGGTGATTTATGTTCAATGTAGAATCATCACATGAATTTACAGATTCTGGAATGCACAGCAAATCAATTAATATTTTAAAGAGAAAGGCGTATTAATCCTCAATCAAAAACAATGGGAATATTTATAACCAACTCATTCAAATGTGTTAAGAAACACCTCTAGAACTTTTGGATCTGGAACTCAGATCTTCTGGCTCAAAGGCAGGGACACTACCACTGTACCAGAAGCAAGATGAAAGCTGAACTGCATAGGTATAAAAGTCAGAAGGTTTTTCTACTACTATACAAGGCATTAGTCAGACCACAGCTGGAATACTGTGAACATGTTTGCTCCCTTTATCCGAAGAAAGTTAAACTGACATTGGAAGGCTCACTGGGCTGAGACTGGATATGGAGGGATATGTTTATGAGGAAAGGTTGAATAGATTGGGCCTGTACTCGTTGGAATTTTCACGATTAAGAAGCAAACCCTATTGAAACATACAAGATTCCTATAGGATTTGACAGGGGAAGTGTTGACAGGCTGTTTCCTTTTGTGCGAGAATCTAGGACTGAAGGGGATAATCTCAGAATAAAAGGTCACACATTTAAAGCAAAGATCAAGAGGAATGTATCTTCTTAGATTGTAGCTGACCCGGGAATTCTTTATTGTAGAGGTTGGGTGTTTAAGTTTATTCAAGGTTGAGATTTTTAATCAGTAAGAGAATCAAGGGTTATGGGGAAAAGGCAGGGAAGTAGTGTTGAGGATTGTCAGAACAAACTTGATGGGCTGAATGGTATACTTCAGCTCCTCCTTCTTCTTGTCTTATGTTTTAGTGACAGGCCGGGCAGCACACCTTGCTCTGAAATGGGGATGCTGAAGCTTCAGTGCTGTTTCGGTTGGTACAGCTCATACACTGAAGGTGACAGTGCAGGTAGATAAGGTAATAATGAAGACTTATAGAATGCTTGCCTTCGCTGGAAGGGGCATTGAGTAGAAGGATAGACAAGTTATGCTGCAGCTTTAGAGAATTTTAGGTAGGCCACGCTTGGAATATTACATACAGTTCTGGTCACCACACTACCAGAAGGATGTGGATGCTTTGGAGAGGGTACAGAAAAGGTTTACGAGGATGTTGCCTGGTATGGGGGATTTTAGCTATGAAGAAAGGCTGGATAGACTGGGTTTGTTTTCTCTGGAAAGCAGGAAGTTTGAAGGATGACCTAACAGAAGGTTATAAGATTGTGAATGGCATGGGTGAAATGGAAAGTATGAGGCTTTTTCCTGGGGTTGAGGGGTCAATTACTAGGGGCCACAGGTTCAAGGTGTGAGGGGAGAAGTTTAAAAGAGATGTGTGAGACAAGCTTTTCACAAATATGGTTGCAAAGTGCCTGGAACGCCAGAGGAGGTGGTGGAAGCAGACACAATAGCAGTATTCAAGAAGCACCTGGATGAATACATGGACAGGAAGGGAATAGAAGGACATGGATCCTGTAAGTGAAGACAGTTTTAATATGGAAGGGCAACATGTGTTAGCGGGCCAAAGAGTCAGTTCCTGTGCTATATTGTTCTTTGTTCTATGAAAGGCAGGTGCATAGTATAGTTATTTGGGGAACTGACAGTGTCAGTAATTGCCTGAAATTGAAACATCCTACATGACTTTTAAGTGTATGTTTGTCAAAGTGGGAGCTGAGTGATGTTATATGTACACGGTGTCTCTGTGCATTCTTGCTCATTGCATCTATGTGGGGAGTCCAGGAGAGATTGTCAGTTGTGTCTCATGCAAAGCTGAGGCCCACTTATTGAGGCTCTGATCTCCATAGTCATGAAGTGCTTTGAGAAGCTGGTCATGGCCCATATCAACTCTGGTCTCCCATCCTGCCTTGATCCCCTATCATTTGCCTACTGATGTAACAGGTCCACAGCGGATGCCACATCCCTGGCCCTGCACTCATACCTGAATCATCGGAACAATAAGGACACCTACATTAGACTCCTGATCATTGACTCCTGCTCATTTATCTCTCCACCCTGGATGCTCCCTGCCTCCATTCTTGATGAAGGACATTTGCCTGGAATATCAATTTTCCTGCTCCTCGGATGCTGCCTGACCTGCTGTGCTTTTCCAGCACCACTCTAATCTAAACTCCTGCTCATTGACCACAGCTCTGCCTTCAAAACCATTGTTCCCTCCACACTGATCTCAAGACTCCGTGACCTTGGTCTCACCTCCACCCTTCGCATCTGGATCCTCAGCTTCCTGACCCATAGATCACAGTTAGTGATGACAACAAGTGCACCTCTCCTCCACAATAACACTTAACACTGTATTCCCCCCCCCCCCCCCCAAAGATGCGTCCTCATTCCCCGATTAAACTCCCTGTATACCCATGACAGTGTTGCCAAATTCCAAATGAACGCCATTTACAAGTTCGCTGATGACACCACCATGGTGGGATAGACACCTAACACTGATGAGTCAGAATACAGAAAGGAGATAGAGGGCTTGGTGATGTGGTGCAAAAAGGAACAACCTCAGCAAAACTAAAGAACTGACCATTGACTTCAGAAGGAAAGGAGGGAGAACATGCCTCATCTACATCAACAGAACAGAAGTTGAGAGGGTGGAGAGCATCTAGTTTGAGGAGAGATGACAACTGACAATCTCTCCTGGACTCCCCATGTAGATGCAATTATCAAGAATGCACAACGACACCTCTTCTTCATCAGATACCTCGGGAAATTACACCATTGTAATACACCATTGAAAGCATTCTATCTGGGTGCATAACAGTCTGGTATGGCGACATACGAAACTACAGCAGGTTGTGTGCACAGCTTAGGCCATCACGGAAGCCAACCTTCCATCCATGGACTCCATGTGGAAAGGCTGCCAACATCAACAAAGACCCTTTGCACCCCAATGATCTCCTACAACCTCTTCTGTTAGGCAGAAGATACAGAAGCCCAAATAAAAGCACCAGCAGGTTCAGCAACAACTTCTCCCCAGCCGTTATTGGACTCATGAGTGGACTCTCCAGCCTCAAATTATGCTGATCTTGCTAACATTGATCTCGCTTAGTGCAATGTAACCTGTATGACTCTGTCTAAGTCTTTTGAACTGTGCATCCTTATCTACTATGATCTGCCTGTACTACTCATAAATAAAACTTTTTGTTGTACTTTGGTACAAGTGGCATTAATAAATAAATCAAATAAATTAATCAGTAGAGCTCAATTTTTCTTTGGCGGTTTTGCTTACCCTGGGCCTGGCTATACCCCCTCTCAAATACAATTCTCCCTGATTCCAACTTGAATCTCAATCCTTTTCTGTTTCTGGGAGTGAATGGCGACTCATCCAGAATGCATAATGTGGTAGAATGCAGCTTAACTGTGAAAGTGATGACCCCACAGTTGGGAGATGCCAGAACAGTGAATGAATTTAAGAAAGAGATAGACTTTTAATTAGTTATGTGTTGAAGAGTGATGAAAAATGGAGTTGAGGCCGAGATGAGATCAGCGATGATTGTATCAAATTGTGGAGCAGGCTGGAGGGACTGAATTGCCTCCTTTCACTATGAAGTCTTATGTTCTAACGTTCTTATGTTGAGCTGTCAAATGGATTTCTTGCATTTAACAATTCATACAATCAATGATGGTCATTGAGCAGAGGGAGGCCATTTGGCCCATCAGGTTCAGAACAGCTCTCTGGAAGAGTGATTTCATTTCATCCCACTGCTCTTTCCCTGAGAAACTGGGGATATTTCTGTTCTTCAATTGCTCATCCAAATCCTTATTCGAAAGTCAGCATTGAATCTGATTTGACCACCCTGCGCATTCTGGATCCAGAACTATTCATTTCTTGAAAATGTTCATCCCCATGCCATCTTTCCTGAAGGAAGCTGTTCAGGTACACTTCAATTTGATATTACATTCATTCATTATCAAAATTGTCAGCAAAGTTGGCCAGTAATCTGTACCCGGAATTTGGGTAAGTTAGTTGATCTGAAAGTTTCACTAGCTATTTGAATTGATCAAAGACAGAAAAAGTCTCATGCATCTGAATCTGCCACATATCAATGGAGATGCCTGTCATTCAGTCTTGCGATCCATTGGGATGGGCTTTTATGATGAATAAAGCTGGGAGTTCTTTATGTGCAGAAGGAGATTTATACTCTGTGTTGAAATAATCCCAGACACATTGGCTGCCTTCATCTGTTTCTATCACTTTTAATATATTCAAAATAAAACCTAAATAATTTGGCTTTGGTTTCATTTGGCAAATGGTCTAAGGGAGTGGAAATGGATCAACAGATTTATGGAGAAGACTTCAATCCCTGTCATGTTGCTTTCAGGAAGTTTGTATGACATCACAGCCAATTAGAAAAGACAAGGGTGATAAATATTAGATTAGATTCCCTACAGTGTGGAAACAGGTCCTTCAGTCCAACAAGTCCACACCAAAGAGTAACCCACCCAGACCCATTCACCCCTGACTAATGCACCTAACAGTATAGACAATTTAGTAGAGCCAATTCACCTAACCTGCACATCTTTGGATTGTGGAAGGAAACCCAAGCACCTGGAGGAAACCCATGCAGACACAGGGAGAATGTGCAAACTCCACACAGACAGTTGCCCGAGGCAGGAATTGAACGCAGGTCTCTGGCGCTGTGAGGCAGCAGTGCTAACCACTGTGCCACCATGTTTATTGGTAGATGATTTGTATTTACTTAAATATACATTATTTTATTTAATAAAGATCATCTGCAGCTTTATGTGAGTCTGTTTCAGTGACTAACATCACAGTAACTAGCTGAACAAAGTCAATACTCAAATGATCCACCAAGCCAGGTTTCATTTTGGGATCTATGATGAACAGTAGTACCAACATCTGGGGTCACAACAAGAGAAATAAACAGAGATAAATAAAATTCCAGTGGCGTGCCTTGACCAGATATTGTCTTTCCATGAACATTACATAATGTGAATTTATGTCTTTTCCATATTCAATGTCTGGAAATAAATGAAAAGGAGTGTGGAGAAACTTGACTTGCTTGAAATAGCTGTAGAATATATTGATGAAGTTGACAAAGCACTTCTAGGACAGGTCAACCGATTGGATTACTCAGTAAAGTATCTGGTGAAGAAAATTATCCTCAGCACGTGGAAGACATCCTACATTGATGAAAAGACCAAAGAGAGCAGCCTGCAATGTTGCTTGGAGTTTTTGAGAGCTAACTTTCCTCAGAATTATGACCTGGAATTGGCAATATGCAGTAAAATGCTCACAAATAATGTTGGTGTTACATCCTGAAAGAAAGAGTCTATGTTGTCTGACTAGCTCTTTGTGTCAATTATTTTCCTGAAATTGATCCATGTTGTAATTTCACCATGAAACATATGTTTTCCTGGATCACAACACATATGTTTTCCAAATGGCACATGCAGATGGAGGATCAAATCAAAGGCTTAGAGCCTGGTCCTCCCAATGTGCCTGAAGAAGTCGAAGTCCTGACTGCCAAGGTACTAAATTATACATTGTTACACTTAACTGGATTATTTTAAATTCCTCTCTCCACTATTTTGTTGACAGCATGACCTATTTATTTGAAATGAGATTATGAGCTGGATTTTATGAGGGGAGGGATGGGAAAGGGGTCGCCACCACCAGATGTAATTGTTGGGATGAACCCTTTCCCCACTCTACCTATAACCAATCCATTCTGTAGCTACTTCCCAGCCTCTGGGCCATTAATGCCTTGAGAAGGGCTCTCTGCCTCTCCACTGGGGCAAGGAAACCCTGCCTCTTAGATCATGTGGCCATCGATTCTCTGGTGCTGGCAGAAACACTGGAGGATTGGGTGCAGTAGTGTAGGAGGAGAAAGTGAGGTCTGCAGATGCTGGAGGTCAGAGCTGAAAATGTGTTGCTGGGCATAAGCCCTTCTTCAGGAATCAGTAGTGTAGGGGAGAGATTGCCCAGTGAAACCTGCAGGGCTGATGGCTTCCCAGGCTTTTTCTCAACAGCTAGCAGCAGAAAGAGGCCTGTAATTGGTCACTCATTGGACATTTAAGGGCCTCAAATGACTCATGGGAAGGTAGAATGTCCAGTGCACTTACTGCTGCTGGTATGATAGTGGCATATTTCGGGTTGGGGAAACCTGCCAACCTGGCCCCAAAGAATACTGAAATCCAACCCAGACTCCATTGAAAAATTGCGAAGAGAAATTTCAAATGAATGAACAAACTGTTGCGTATTACAACTTTACCCAAAGCCCCATCGCTTACTTTGTGGAAATGTTTGATTAGATTACTTACAGTGTGGAAATAGGCCCTTTGGCCCAGCAAGTCCACACTGACCCGCCACCCACATCCATTCCCCATTTACCCCCTCACCTAACACTACGGGCAATTTTGCATGGCCAATTCACCTAACCTGCACATTTTTGGATCGTGGGAGGAAACCGGAGCACCCAGAGGAAGCCCACGCAGACAAGGGGAGAATGTGGAAACTCCACACAGAGAGTCGCCTGAGGCGGGAATTGAACCCAGGTCTCTGGCGCTGTTAGGCAGCAGTGCTAGTCACTGTGCCACCATGTTATTCGCTGAAGACAGAGAATTCTGGAAAATTCCTAGCAGATCTGTGGAGAGATAAACAGAATTAACGTTTCAAATCCAAGCCTCTGTCTAGAATTGCTCAGTAGCAGTATTTTGCTTTTTAAGATGAAGAATCATTTGAGAAGTTCCATTTTAAAGAGTAATAAATACTCGTTATATAAGCGTGTACATGATAGCTGGATTTTTGTGCCCTGAACAGGTTCTCCCCAATGATAAGGGATCAAAAATAAGGGTGTCCACAGTCTGCATAATTTGCCACCTCTATGTTCCTGACTTCATAAGATTGTTGTCTCATCCCTCCTTGAACAAATTAGACAACTCCAGACAGAATATTATGAATGCAGTTACCCAGGTGTCCTACAATACTGAAGGGGTCAAATCATTAGGAACACAAGTTGGTTCCAATGCAAACAGTCTCTATTTTATCAGGAAATAAGTTGCAGTAGCACTTAATAATGAAGAATATTATCTCCAAGGAGAAAGTGAGGACTGCAGATGCTGGAGATCAGAGCTGAAAAATGTGTTGCTGGAAAAGCACAGCAGGTCAGGCAGCATCAAAGGAGCAGGAGAATTGACATTTCGGGCATGAGCCCTTCTTCAGGACCCTTTTCCAGCAACACATTTTTCAGCAATATTATCTCCAATCCTATTTCACCTGTTAAGTTCACAATATTTCCAAATCTCTTGTAGATTTACACAGTCACATTCTCTCTTCCTTTGTTTATGGGTCTATGAACTGCCGGAGGAAGTGGTAGAGGCGAGTGCATTTACAACATTTCAACGAGATTTGCTCAGCTTCATAGATAGGAAAGGTTTAGAGGGTTTCGGAAACGTTGTCGGCATGGATGACTTGTACCAACATGCCTGTTCCCATGTTCTGTACCTCTATGACTCTTCCCTCTCTCTCTTCAAATGGTTAAGTGGTTTCTGTCTTTTGCCATGCCTTCAAAGGTCTCTTTCTGATCTACAGGCAAGTCCTATTTTTATATCTTTTCCTCTAGCTTCTGGATTATTCCATAGCTTTAGTGAATCAGGAAATCATGTTGAATGGCTACTGATGGTTTGCATGTCTTTGTTAATCACTAAATGTCCTGTCAATATTTGCTCCATTGTTTTGAGGCTTGAGTGTCTGGTTCTTGGTTGCTACTAAGCATCCCTTTCTTTAGTTAATGAGATATATCAATCCAGGACGACTCTTGATAGGATATGTCCTTTACACGATACCAATGTCTTTTGCACCTAGCTGTTTGTGTCTAGTTTCTGGATTTTTGACTAAAATAACTGCACAGAGGCCAATATCCCATCACCAAGTCATCCTTTATTCACGTGTGCACAATACACCATCTGTGACCAACCAGGTCAGAGTCAGTCCGGAAGTAATGAGACTCTGATTCTCTTATTTATATCTGTCAGCAATGGCTCCCTCATTGACCCAGGTTAACAACCCCAATCAAAGATCTCATAGTCAATAAAATCCACCTAGTTTTGATCACTACTGTGACTGTGGAGTTTTAGTTGACCAATGTACCCAGCAATCCTTGCTGTTTGGCCAATTTAGCAATTTTCTCTGTTTTGGCAGTCTGGAAGTTGCTACAAGATCTTTATGGGGAGACGGTAGGAACATAACATTACTTGAATTGATAATTGAGTGAACTCAAGTAATTGAGAAATTTGGCAAGAAGGAGTAACCTGTTTTATCCCTCAGCTCTGCTCCTCTATTCAACGAGACCATTGCTATTATCTTGCACTATGTTCCTATCCCTTGATATCATAAATATTCAAAAATATGATCATTCTCTGCAAATAATGACAGATACCCATAGCCTCCTGAGTACAGAATTCCAAAGTTCAAGACTCTCTGAGTGAAGAGATTCCTCTCCATCTTGATTTGCTTGGATTTGATTTGATTTATTGTCATGTGTACATAAGTACAGTGAAAAGCTATGTTTGTGAGCAGTACAGACAGATCATAGTAAGCAAGGACATACAATTATAGGGTTAAAAAAAACTTGGATAGAAAAAGGCATATAGGTTACACAGCACAGAACATGCATGAGGCAAGATCAATATTAATAAGATCAGCATTATTTCAGTCTAATAACAGCATGGAAGAAACTGTTCTTGAACCTGCTGGTGTGTATGTTTAAGCTTTTGTATCTTCTGCCAGACAGAAGAGGTTGTAAGATATCATTACTGTGGTGGAAATGGACTTTGATGATGTTGGCAGCCTTTCCGTGGCAACGAGATGTGTAAATGGGGTCCTTGGATGGGAGATTGGCTTCCGCGATGGTCCAGGCTGTGCACACAACCTTCTGTAGTTTCTTACGGTCCTGGGCAGAGCAGTGGCTGTACCAGGCCATCATTCACTCACACAGTATGCTGTCAATGGTGCGTCTGTAAAAGTTGGTGAGAGTCTTTGTGGAGATGCCGAATTTCCTGAGTTGCCTGAGGAAGAAGAGGTATTGTTGAGCCTTCTTGACTGTTGCATCCACATAGGAAGTCCAAAGACAGGTTGTCAGTTATTCTCACTCCTAGAAACTTCATGCTCTCGACCTCCACACCATTGACGGGGATGGGGGTGTGTCCTCCTCCTTTCTTCCTGAAGTCAATGATCAGTTCTTCTGTTTTGCCAACATTGAGAGAGAGGTTGTTGTCATTGCACCATACCACCAAGCTCTCTCCCCCCTTTCTGTATTCTGACTCATCATTGTTTGATATCCAGCCTATCACAGTGGTGTCGTCAGCAAACGTGTAGAGTGTGTTCATTCAGAATTTGGCTCCACAGTTTTGGGGGTGCAGGGAGTACAGTCAGGGGCTGAGAACTCATCCTTGGAGTGCTCCAGTGTTGAGTGTTATTGTGGAGGAGGTGCAGTTATCTATCTTCACTGATTACGGTCTGTGGGTCAGGAAGCTGAGGATCCAGTTGCAGAGGGAGGAGCTGAGATCAAAGGCTCAGAGTTTTGAGATCAGTCTGAATGGAATAATGATGTTGAAGGCAGAGTTGTAGTCAATGAGCAGGAGTCTGACATAGGTGACCTTGTTGTTCCAAAAATGGGTGCAGGGTAGGGATATGACATCCACTGTGGATCTGTTACCTTGGTAGGCAAATTGTAATGGATCAAGACAGGCTAGGAGACTAGAGTTGACAGGCTCCACCCCCACTCCCAGCTCCACACCCACACCAGATCCCAGCTCCCAGCCCTGCCGAGTTTTCACCATCCCTCCAGACCTTCCCCTCACTGAGGTCGAACGATCAGTCCTCAGCAAAGGGCTCACCTTCATCCACCTCCGTCCACGCATCAATGAATTTAATACACGCCGTGACGTCGAACACTTCTTCCGCCGCCTCCACCTCCGAGCTTACTTTCACAATCAGGATTCCCGCCCACCTTCCGAGGACCCCTTCGCCCACCTCCAACACACTGCATCCACCTGGACACCCCGCGCTGGCCTATTACCCGCCCTTGACCTCTTCATTTCCAACTGCCGCCGGGACATTAACCGCCTCAACCTGTCTACCCTCCTCCCCCACTCCAACCTCTCACCCTCACAACGCGCAGCCCTCCACTCCCTCTGCTCCAATCCCGACCTCACCATCAAGCCAGGAGATAAAGGGGGCGCAGTGGTAGTCTGGCGCACTGACCTTTACACCTCTGAAGCCAAACGCCAACTCGAGGACACTTCTTCCTACCGCCCCCTCGACCATGACCCCACCCCCCCATCACCAAACCATCATCTCCCAGACCATATAGAACCTCATCACCTCAGGAGATCTCCCACCCACAGATTCCAACCTCATAATCCGGGAACCCCGCACTGCCCTGTTCTACCTCCTTCCCAAGATCCACAAGCCTGACCACCCTGGCCGACCCATTGTCTCAGCATGTTCCTGCCCCACTGAACTCATTTCTACCTACCTCGACACTGTCCTATTCCCCCTAGTCCAGGAACTCCCCACCCACGGCCTCCACTTCCTCCAAGACTTGTTTCCCTGGCCCCCAACACCTCATCTTCACCATGGATATCCAATCCCTCTACACCTCCATCCGCCAAGACCAGGGCCTCCAAGCCCTCCATTTCTTCCTCTCCCGATGGCCTCCTTCTTTAGAAACCGCAATTTTCCTTCCCATGTGGTTAAAGATGCCCTCCAACACATCTCGTCCACATCCCGCACCTCCGCCCTCAGACCCCACCCCTCCAACCGTAACAAGGACAGAACACCCCTGGTGCTCACCTTCCACCCTACCCAACCTTCATATAAACCAAATCATCTGCCGATATTTCCGCCACCTCCAAAAAGACCCCACCTCCAGGGATATATTTCCCTCCCCACCACTTTCCGTTTTCCACAAAGACCGTTCCCTCCGTGACTACCTGGTCAGGTCCACGCCCCTCTTCAACCCACCCTCCCATCCTGGCACCTTCCCCTGCCACCGCAGGAATTGCAAAATCTGTGCCCACACCTCCTCTCTCACCTCCATCCAAGGCCCTAAAGGAGCCTTCCACATCCATCAAAGTTTTACCTGCACATCCACCAATAACATTTATTGTATCTGTTGTTCCCGATGCGGTCTCCTCTACATTGGGGAGACTGGACGCCTCCTAGCAGAACGCTTTAGGGAACATCCCCGGGGCACCCGCACCAATCGACCACACCGCCCTGTGGCCCAACATTTCAACTCTCCCTCCCACTCTGCCGAGGACATGGAGGTCCTGGGCCTCCTTCACCACCGCTCCCTCACCACCAGACGCCTGGAGGAAGAACGCCTCATCTTCCGCCTCGGAACACTTCAACCCCAGGGCATCAATGTGGACTTCAACAGTTTCCTCATTTCCCCTTCCCCCACCTCACCCCAGTTCCAAACTTCTAGCTCAGCACTGTCCCCATGACTTGTCCTACCTGCCTACCTTCTTTTCCACCTATCCACTCCACCCTCCTCTCTGACCTATCACCTTTATCCCCACCCCCATCCACCCATTGTACTCTTTGCTACCTTCCCCCCCCCTCGACCTATCACCATCATCCCCTCCCCCACTCACCTATTGTACTCTATGCTACTTTCTCCCCACCCCCACCCTCCTCTCACTTATCTCTCCACGCTTCAGGCTCTCTGCCTGTATTCCTGATAAAGGGCTTTTGCCCGAAATGTTGATTTTACTGCTCCTGGGATGCTGCCTGAACTGCTGTGCTCTTCCAGCACCACTAATCCAGAATAGAGTTGATGTGAGCGAACCTCTCAAAGCACTTCATGCTTATGGTGGTCATTAAGGCACGTTGCATGTTATTTCTTAGTAATGAGGATGATGGTGGTCTTCTTGAAGCAGATGGGGACTTCAACACGTAGGAGGGAGCGATTGAAGATGTCAGTGAAAACTTCTGCCTGCTGGTCTGCACAGGATCTCCATCTGGGCCTGTCGCTTTCCTCAGGTTGATGCCAGGAAGACTGATCCGACATCTCAGTCCTAAATGCCGTCCCTCTTGTTCTGAGCGTCCCCAGCTTCTAGAGTTCCCAACAAGAGATAGCACCCATCCTGCCTCTATTCTGTTGAGCTCTGTAATAACTTTGTAAGTATGAGGTCACTTCTCATTCTTCAAAACTCTGAGACCACAAGCTGGGTTGACTCAATCTCCCTTCCCAGGACAAGCCAGCGATCTCAGCAGTCAGTCTAGGAAACTTTTGTTGCACCACCTCTGCAGCAAGTATATCCTTCCTATTAATTTGTGTCAGAATGGATTTGCAACCTAGAAATTAAGTTGCCTCCTGATTCCCTGCAATAATCTAACCCAGATCTCCAATGTTAACTCATTTTATGTGTTTCTTTGTAGAAGGAGAGAGTGAGGTGTGGAGAAGCTCCTATGATCTCATCAGCAATTTTAACTCTCAGCCTCTATTTCAATTTGCCTGAGGAGTTTTCTTATTTGTGCTTGGGATTTGAGCATTGCTGGCTGGGCCAGTGTTTATTATGCATCTCGAATTGACCTTTGTCAAAGCGGCAGTGAATTGTAGTGAATGAAAGATTACAAGTAACATACAGGCATCTTATTCATGTAAGTAGCCAATCTCACCTTGCCAGTACGCATAGAACTAGCCTGAATCACTGATCTCCAGTCTTAATGATCTCTTTGACACTGGCTGATGATGCTGGTAAATGTAAAGGCCAGACATGTGGGTATGTGAAGTGAAGCAGGGTGCCATTTGCAGTTATCCTGTGTGTGAACAGCCCACTCATTATTGCATGCAGTTTTGATCTGACTCCTCTAGCTAATTTAGAATCATAGAGGCATAAAGATGCATAACATGGAAACAGATCCTTCGGTCCAACTCGTCCATACCGAGCAGGTATCCTAACCAAATCTCCTCCCATTTGCCAGCACTTGGCCCCTACCTCTCTAAACCTTTCCTATTCATATACCCAGCTGGCCTGAATATAAAAAGAGGTTAATTGACCTCACATAAGCAGCCAGGGTAAGTCCAGTTCTCCCTCAATGTCACTGCTCCCTCTCCGACAATTCCATCCCTTTTGTCACACTCTGCAGTTGGCAATCACAGGGACCTAATGCTTCCCCTCCTTTTTTATTCTCCGGATATTTATTTCTTCCATTCCTCGCTTCACATTCCTCACTAGCAGCATTCTCCTCTTACACTGCAGCACTTTCACATCCACCATCACTTCCTAACATTCTCCCATTCACTCCATATGCAAGTCACTTGCATTTATATTTATCAATGTCATCAGCCAGATGCAGACAGCAAAAGGATTGGAAATAGGTGATCCAGGCATGCCATGGATATTGAGGATGTGCAGCGACTTCAGGCTGTATTCTCAAGATCTTTCACCTTCAAATGTCCAACTATCCAGTGCCCTTCTAACTTCTGCCCCTTGTCACTTTCCTGTGGGACTACTGTGCAGTAGGACCCTACTTATGAAGACATCTTAAAGGGCAAATCTGAGGATGGTAGAGAATCTGAGGAAGATTAGGCCATTGAATGCTTTGAGACCAGCCAGCCACTCAATTAGGTAATAATTGATCATTGACCTTAGTGTAGTTTTTCCATGCTATCCCTATATCCCCTGATATCTATAATGTTAGAAATGTATCAATCTTACTGTTGATCACATGCAATGACTGAGCATCTGGGATAGAAAATTCTAAAGATTCATCATTCTTTGAACGAAGAAATTCCTCTTCACCTCAGTTTTAAATGATCTCTCTCTTATTTCAAGATTACATCCCTGGTTCTAGACACCCCAACCCCTTCTCCACCCTCAATCCTCAACCCAGCCAGAGAAAACATCTTTCCTGCATTTATTCTGTTTTTATACCCCATTAAGATCATCTCTCATTCTTCTAAACCTGACAGAAGATAAGACCGATCTCTACAATCCTTCCCCATAAGACAATCCTGCCATCCCAGGAAGCAACCTGATGAAGCTTTGTTGCAGCTCCTCAATGACAAGTATGTCCATCCCAGGGTAAGAAGGCCAAAATCCTTCATCCTTATGCATACCATCTATCTTGGGTATCAGCTCAGATATTTGGTACTCTGCATTGGTTAGTTAGTGAGGCACCGTGATCTGTACATGTCAGAAGGCCCAGGGTGTGTCAGCAATAGCAGCACATAGTAAGGGGAGAGCAATGTCCTTGTTGTAGGTACTGCAAGATCAACCTCAGCTCAGAACCAGGGTAGACCGCTGCCATCTAACCTGTTTTTTTTTGTTTTAAGTTTAATTGTTTTTCTACCATGTTCAGGCATGTTATGATCCATGGCTGGGGCAAGTGGGACTTGAACCCAGACCTTATGGCCCAATGGTATAGACACTAATACTGCGCCACAAGAGCATTAAGAGTGTCTTTCCTATATTAAGTCTAAGGGTCAATTGGTGGTCAAGGATGAACCACTCCTGAGCATTACTGAGACAGGGCACTTGCCTAACAACAAGTATGAGAACAATAGATATAAGTGACATTAATTAGTAAGTCTGTCTGGAGTCAGGGATGACACATCTGACCCCATTGGGATTTTGAGCTGGAGTCCTCAATTCTGCACCAAAGATTGCATGACATCATCAGTTGGTGGAGTCTCGCAAAATTTCCAACATTAACCTTTTCAGAATTGTTGCCTTACATAGCAGTCCATCTCCAGTGAGCAGGATAGAGATGATAACTCTAGCCCTCCACTGAATTCTGCTGGTGCTGGCCTCACATGTATATCAGATTTGCCAAGCTAGATCAAACAGGAGTGCAGGCCGAGAAACAAAGTGGTGAATGTGTGGACAGAACAACCCTGGTCCCTCCCCAACCACAACAATGACAGAAACCCCCTTGTCCTCACTTTCCACCCAACCAAGTTCCGGATACATCACATCATCCTCCACCATTTCTGCCACCTACAATCAGGCCCCACCACCAGAGATATATTTCCCTCCCCACCCCATCTGCGTTCCGTAAAGACCATTTCCTCTGCGATTCCCTTGTTAGAACCACGCCCCCCACCAACCCACCCTCCCCTCCTGGCACCTTCCCGGCCACCGCAAGAATTACAAAACCTCCCCCCTCACTTCCATCCAAGGCCCCACAGTAGCCTTTTACATCTGTCAGAGATTTACCTGCACCTCCATACGTGTTGTTTTCTGTATTGGTTGCTCTTGATGAGGTCTCCTCTACATTGGGGAGCAGGACACCTACTTGCAGAACACTTCAGAGAACATCGCTTGGACACCTGCACGAAGCAATCCCACCGCGCCGTGGCTGAACACTTTAACTCCCCCTCCCACTCCGCCAAGGACATGAAGATCCTGGGCCTCCTCCATTGTCAAACCCTAACTACCCGACGCCTGGAGGAAGAACGTCTCATCTTCCGTCTTGGGACCCTGCAACTACATGAGATTAATGTGAATTTTACCCGTTTCCTCATTTCCCCTTCCCCTACCTTTTCCCAGATCCAAACTTCCAACTCAGCACTGCCCTCCTGCCCTGTCTTACCTGTTCATCTTCTTTCCCACCTATCCCCTCCACCCTCCTCTCCGACCTATCACCTTTACTCACACCTCCATCCACCTATTGCACTCTCAGCTACCTTCCCCCCAGCCCCACCCTGATCCCATTTATCTCTCCACCCCCCATGACTCACAAGCCTCATTCCTGATGAAGGGATCATGTCCGAAGTGTCGATTGTCCTGCTCTTCGGATGCTGTCTAACCTTCTGTGCTTTACCAGCACCACACTCTTGACTAATGTTAAGATCAGCTCCTCCTGCCCTCAACCTGGTGAGTGAAGAAGGTTAGCATTGAACCCCAGAGCGTAATGTTGCTCCCCCGTCATGGCATACAATAAGCTTTCTAGTTGGTAAATTGTGCAACTCAGAAAGCAGCAATGTGCTACATAGAATCTGGCTAGATACCATGGAAAGTAATGAAGCTGTTTTTCCAAGCCAGGTTCCACAGTTAGAGAGAATCTGTTCTGTTTTATTGGATCAAATCGTTTTAAAGTGGAAAATGTTTGCAATGTAAACTGCAAACATTTCTGGCTCTTTGGTTTGTAGCTTGTCATGTCTCAACAAAGTGTTGTTTATGTATATTTTCACTCACAGGATGTGGACATCACTGGAAACCAGCAGTGTTATCCATCCATGAAGACTATTGAGAAGCTGCCGGTGAGCTGCCTTCTTGAAGGGCTGCAGTTGCTGCAGTGTAACTAAACTCAAAATGCTGATAGGGAGTTCCGGGATTTTAATCCAGTGACTGTGCAGGAACAAAGCTGCATTTTCAGGTCAGGATGTTGGAATGAAATGTTGAACCTCATGCTTGCATGAGAATATTAATGTGACAGGCAAGAACATGTTCAATGTGAGAAAAGCTCCCCATTACTCAGTGGTTCTTTTCCAAGATTGATACTTTGCAGAAGAAATCATCATTTTAATCTCTCCTACTCTTCTGCCCATTCAATACTCCGCTAATGATAAGATCTGAAAAAACTTTCAATGACATTGATGGTAGCTCACTCAATAAATAAAGACACCTTAGTTCATTACTAATCAGTGTCCTTTCAGAGTTTCGAAGCTGTGTGTGATTTTGAAATCACATACACAGTTGTTCCAAGACAGTAATAGATTTAAATTTCACTAATGGGGACATTGGGTGAAATTACACAAGAACTTTCACCTTCAGGAGATGGGTTCAAGGAGATTGCAACTAATTGAATGAAAACCCCTTTTCTGGCTATAAACCTCCAACATGAAGCAAGCCATTTCAATTTTGGTGCTCATCAGACTGAATCCAAGGGACAAAGGAGTCATCATTCAACATTTATGGCAGTAAACTGGCAGCCTTGAAGGGACAAGTTTTCCTTCATTCTTCCCACTCAAGATTAAACTAAGGAAAATGTGCCTGAAGTACCCACTGCAGGGTGAAAGACAGGTGTTGACCAAGAGGCCAAGGTCAAAGGAGCAGAGTATGGAATCTGACCATTTACTGAGAAAGTACAGATCACGTCAAGTTGATTGAGTGGTTCTTGCTGTGAGTTTTTTGTTACATCTCACCAAACTTTGAGCCCTTGTGGTGAGAATCACACCCTATTTTCACCCCATTTTACATTGCATTATTTCCTTAGCAACTTGGCAGGGATCGCTGGCATTGGCTCCATGTTTAAAAGCTTGTGGTGCACCAAGACAAGCACTGTCAGGGCAGCACTGCCCTGATACTTGTCCTGGACATAGCAGACGTGGGGAAATCCTCACTCTGTTTCTCTGGTGTGATCTCGGATATCCTGCTGGATGGAATAGTGCTCAGCAGGTCTTGCACCTTCCCCAGGACCCAGACCACAACATCAGCATTTGCCAACCTGGTCTGAGATTACCACTGGGATGAATGCCCAGCAATATACAATGAAGGCCAATGACATTCTCCACTGCATCAGCATAAGTTCAACTATCTTCTGAAAAAGGGTCACTGGACCCATAGCATTAACTACTTTCTCCCCACAGATGCTGCCAGACCTGTTGAGTTTCTCCAACAATTTTTGTTTTTTTGTTTCAGATGTGCAGCATTCACAGCCCCCTTATTGTGCCATCATCTACTCTCTGATACCTGACACTCACTCTATCTCTGCTACTGAACATCCCACTTTCCCATCTGCTCCCACTAGGTTTCATGCTCTCACTAATTGCAACATTTTCCCCAATCACCCTCCCAACCTCAAATCATAACACTACTAACCCTACATGTTCTCTGTGCTGCCAACTCACTCACTCAGGAGACCTCCCCACCAGCATCAACAATAATATTTGTGCCACCCATTTTGCTTTATCTTCCATAATATTTGCCTGTCTCTTGTTCCAGGAGCAAAACAGTTCACAATAGGGCAGAAAGAGTCAAGCTAGGTGGTGGGCTGCCTTTTGGCTTTTCACCCCTTGTGAACATGACTCTGACCATTCTGAGCAGGACTAGAACTGCTATTAGAGGCTGCCCTTGAGTTACTGCACTCAGACCCCCTGAGATAAGCCTATCCTCCCCATTGACTGGACTGAGGTCTATGGACAACTGTGGCAATCTTCCTACCATTGTATCAATGCTAAGTGACACAAAGACAGTAGTAATATGAACCATGCATTCCTAGCTGAAGAAGCAAAGACCAACAAGATGAAGTTAGGCAATATAGGGATTTTGCAAACATCAATTAGACACACAGTAAGAAAGTAATGACAGTAAGCAAAGAGTCCAGAACTATAGCCTGGCCCAGTCCATGAGGTGTGCATGCCCCTGAGTACAGTGTACTTACTGCAGCACTCCAATGATGATCGCAGCTTGAGGTACATCAATGAACTGCAAGCTTATCATGTAAATGGATTGGAATGAGCCATGAGGACTTAGGGAGGCTTTCACATATTGGATAGCAATGTCCATGGAGGTGGGGTACATGCATTTGTGCCCATGGAGTCTGCCAAAGATATTGGTGCCCAATATCTTTTGGAGGTCTTTTGGAGTGAATCTACCAAGAACCTGCTCTGGTCTCCATGTCAGGATTTCACGATGAATATGGTTAAAGAGTTCTAATATCATTGCACCCTGTGTGAACAGTGCAAAGAGGACCTGCAAAAGCTGATGCCTCCTCCAAAAACAGAGTTAATATATTAATCCATTACTTAACAATACTTAGGGCTCAGAAGCTTTAGCTCCTTTCCAGACAGGTTACTCATTTCAACGGATTCCATACATTTGCTGTAAAATATTGTTCTAGTTTATAAATCCTTTCTGATTTTCATACCCTTCTCCTCCAGTGGCTTCAACATATTAAGCGAGGAAGCAAAAGAAGTGGAAAAAAATTGGGAAGAGATGTAAAATTATGAGAGGTATAGATAAGGTGAATGACAGGTGTCTTTTTCCGAGGGTGCGGACATATTTTTATGGTGAGAGGAGGAAGTTTTAAAAAAGAGCAACCTTTTTTGCACAGGGAGTGGTTTGTGCGTGGAGTGAACTTCCAGAGGAACTGGTGGATGCAGGTACAGTTATAACACTTAAAAGACATTTGGATAAGTATATTAAGAGGAAATATTTGGAAGGGTATGTGCCAAGTAGAGACAGATGAGACTAGTTTGATTTGGATTATGGTCAGGCATGGACTGATTGAACTGAAGGATCTGTTTCTGTGATGTATGACTCATTGACATCTCACTCAGATCTTTCCTTCCAGACATGCCAAGTTGCTCCAGAATCATTATCGCTCCACAACCTTTATGCTAAATGTAGGCAAGATGCCCTGAGAAGTAATGGAAAGAAAGAATGACTTGCACTTTTGTAACATCTAACACAACCTCAGATCAGAAAGTGCTTCCAACCAGTTAAGTGCTTTTAAAGTGTATGGCCTCTCACCCAGAGGCAGTAACAATGAGGATAAGTTGTATTTGTTTTAAAATATCTGGGAAATCTGCAACTGTTTCCAAAAGCTGAAAAGGATTTGTAAGGGTTTGTATCACATGTATAATTTTGGGGTAACAAGAAATGCTGATCTATGTGATCTGGAAGAAAAACTAACAGGAAGCAAGTTAAAATATTGATACTTTGAGGCCAAACCAAAAGAAAACAGGACAACTACCAGCAGGAAGCCAAGTTGGAGAGCTGGAAGCTTGAGGAGAATGAAAGCACGTTTATAATTGCGGATTGTGGAGAATCAGATTAATCCTTGTAGGAAAGAGACTGAAATTTGACTCAGAAGACCTGTCTGACTGCAATAGTGGATATAAAGGCAGAGTGGAATGCTAGAACATCTATACTGTAGACTTTCTTGTATATGCCATTTCATGTCTAATTGATAATTCATATCAATTGTAAAATGCCTATTAAAGAAAGTTCAATTTACGTATCTTCTGATTCATGGCACAGTAAAAATTACACAAAGTGAAATGGTGTTCCTAACTTCTTCATTTGCTAGTTGTTTGGTAAAGTTGGTTGTTTTTGGTTTATGAATTTTCACTCAGATTTAAGTTATTGTTGTAGGCTGGAGTTGGTGATGTAATGGCAATGTCATTAGAAGAGTAATCTAGAGCACAAGGGCAATGTCCTGGGGACACATAGTGGCAGACCATGAAATTTGAGCTCAGTAAAAAGTTGGAATTAAATGTTAGCCTAATCGTGACTATGCTGAATGTTTGTAAATTTCGATCTGGTTCAACAACGTCCATTCGGGAAGGAAATCTGCTATTCTTACCTGGTAGGCCTACATGCAATTCCAAACCCATAGCGATGGGATTGACTCTTGGCTGGCTTGTGGCCAATGAGGGATGAACAATAAAAACAGAAATTGCATCTGGTAGCATCTGTGAAGAGAAATCAGAATTAACATTTCAGATCCAGTAACCCTTCATAATTGCTAGCCTAGCCAGTAACATTTTCATCTCATGAACAATTCAAAAACAAGAAAAGCAGTTATTGATAATGCACAGTAAGGATCTGTAAATAACAACGTGACAACTATGTGGTGTATTACTTTATAGGCATTTTATATGTGGAACACACTGGTGAAGGCAGCTGCTCTAATACTTCTTTAAATATTTCAATAGAATCACTTATATCCAACTGAGAGGCAAATGGAGCTGCGTGATTTAATATCCAAAAGACAACACCTCTGATCTACTGCACTGGGGGTGCCACGATAGATTTAATACTCAGGTTACATAGCCTGCAGAGTAAAAAACACAATTACTGAGCCCTAAAAAAAAGCATTTGTAGCCTGGAAAGAAATCAGCCCCTTCAGGACAGTAAGGAAGCAGCCGGAGGGGGAAACAAGTGAAGAGTCTGAAACTTGTAATTATGTTGTTCTGATGCCTGGAGCCTGATAGATATGTGCAGATTAATCAATGTTTAATTTAAAACAAAAATTTGGAATGCAGGATCAATTAGATGGTCCATCAGCCACTTGATGATGCCACAATATTTCATTTCAGCTTGAGAACAGGGAGATGATATCTTTCCAATATTCTTAATGAACAATGACTGCAAATTATATTTTAAAAAATGCAGACTAGTGTCATTTATAACCCATCACCATGCCTGTCCTTCAATTCTGCACGGCCAGAACTTCTAAAATGATTACTTCACAATCAAACAAGGCCACAAATGAAAAAAAAAATTGGCAAAAAAACTTTGAATTTTTGAATGTAAAGTATTAGACTTAGAAATTAGGTTTAGAGTAACACTGTGTGTATTTTTAGAACTCATTATAAGAAGGTTAAAACAATGAACTAAGAAAATTTAAGAAAAGTGCTCTAAATATTTGTGTACTTATTTTTAAATTGCATTAATTTGAGGTGCTCGCCTGGACTGTTTTTTTTCTGAGGATACTCAGAGGCTGAAATTCTGTGAATATTTCCATCTACCCTTTAACCATTGATAATCTGTTTTACTTTAGTGAACGAAGAGTGGATAGCCAACAAAGATGTGACAAAAAGTCTTGTCACCAGTTTTCCAAGACTTCACTGTCCATTTTATTAATGCTTCAATGAACAAGCTGGAGAGAGCCTGAGCTCTTTATTATCTGTTTCTCTTTAAGAAGAGCAATCCTCTTTAATAAAAGCAAAATACTGCAGACACTGGAAATCTAAAATAGACGCAGAACATGCTGGAGGAACTTAACAGATCTGGCAGCATCTGTGGTGAGAGAAACAGAGTTAATGTTTCGAGTCTAATTAGATACTTCTTCAGAGCTGAAAGGGACTGGAAAATGATCGCTTTTATTCTTGTGACAGAAGGGGAAGAGCAGCAAGTGCAGCAGAAGATCAGTATACCCAAGGCAAAGACAGTGATAATGGTGGGGAAGGGGCAATAGAGATGTAAAAACAGGTATTAATGTTAGCTGTTAAAAGGAGAAAATGGGTGTGCTGCTCATGGGTGCAGAAAATGGGTGTGAGGACAAAGTCATAAAAAACCACACAGCTGGGGAAATGTGGGAGGTACAAAGAAAATGAGTACTCATGTCATACTCTGAGGTGGTGGAACTCAACATTGTGCGCTGGAGGCTTTAAAATGCCTCAGTGGAAAATTGGGTGCTGTTCCTGTAGCTTGAGTTGAGAACCATTGGACCACCATAGCAGGCTGAAGATGGCAAAGTTAGCAATGTAGCAATCTTGTTTACTGTGATCACTACCATATTTATTTAATCACCTTTGGACAAATATTGATGGAAAGCTTTCAGATGTCAAAATTGAGAGGATTTTAACACATTTATCTTCTGTCAATCTCTCCAACCTTATTGTATTTTTTTAATGATCTCTAATCCATGGAACCTGTTTTTTTTAGATTAGATTCCCGACAGTGTGGAAACAGGCCCTTCAGCCCAATCAGTCCACACCGACCCTCTGAAGAATTACACACCCAGACTCATTTCCCTCTGACTAATGCTTTTTCTTTCTCTACAATTTTGGAGGCTTGAAACCAAAGGTGAGCAGCATTTGATATCTATACTTCACTAATCTCACCTTGCCTACCAATCTTTTAAATGTTGCTTTCATCACATCACAACTTTCATTTATGTAGCAGCATTAATGCAGTATAATATTCCAAAATAGCCCAGATGAGCATTATCAAATAAAATTTGACAGTAAACCCTGCAAAGAGATAGTGCAAATGACCAAAACCTCAATCAAAAGGGTATAACGAAAGAACATAAGGAAAAGGAGCAGGCATAGGCCATTCAGCTCCTCAAGTCTGCCCCATTATTCTATAACAATCATGGCTGACCTGCCCAAGGCATCAACTCCACTTTCGTGCAGTTCCTCATAGCCCTGAACTCCTTGAAACTTCAAAAATCTGTCTACTCCCTATTTAAATACTTCCAAAAGCCTCCACAACTCTCTCACAGATTTCCAATTCTGAGGGAAGAATTTCAAAAGAGTGACTCTTATTCTGCCACACGATTAAGGTAAGATTCCCCACCAGTGGAACACCTCCCTGACACCTACCCGATCAAGTCCCTTCAGAACTTTGCCTACTTCAATAAGGTCACCTCTCATTCTTTTAAAATCTAATGAATAAAGATGTAACTTATTTCGATATTGTTGGTCAGTGAACCTCGTCAACCCTGAAAGAAGCCCGAGTGAATTAGATTTAAATTGCACCAACTGTCGTAGGTTTTACTCTTAGAGTCAAAGAGTCATAGAGATGTACAGCATGGAAACAGACCCTTTGGTCCAACCCGTCCATGCCGACCAAATATCCCAACCCAATCTAGTCCCACCTGCCAGCACCCGGCCCATATCCCTCCAAACTCTTCCTATTCATATACCCATTCAAATGCCTCTTAAATGTTACAACTGTACCAGCCTCCACCACTTCCTCTGGCAGCTCATTCCATACATGTACCACCCTTTGTGTGAAAACGTTGTCCTTTAGGTCTCTTTTATATCTTTCCTCTCTCACCCTAAACCTCTGCCCACTAGTTCTGGACTCCCCGACCCCAGGGAAAAGACTTTGCCTATTTATCCTATCCATGCCCCTCATAATTTTGTAAACCTCTGTAAGGTCACCCCTCAGCCTCCAACGCTCCAGGGAAAACAGCCCCAGCCTGTTCAGCCTCTCCCTATAGCTTAAATCCTCCAACCCTGGCAACATCCTTGTAAATCTTTTCTGAACCCTTGCAAGTTCAACAACATCTTTCCGATAGGAAGGAGACCAGAATTGCATGCAATATTCAAACAGTGGCCTAACTAATGTCCTGTACAGCCACAACATGACCTCCCAACTCCTGTACTCAATACTCTGACCAATAAAAGAAAGCAGACCTTCTTCACTATCCTATCTACCTGCAATTTCATTTTCAAGGAGCTATGAACCTGCACTCCAAGGTCTCTTAGTTCAGCAACACTCCCTAGGACCTTACCATTAAGTGTGTAGGTCCTGCTAAGATATGCTTTCCCAAAATGCAGCACCTCGCATTTATCTGAATTAAACTCCATCTGCTACTTCTCAGCCCATTGGCCCATCTGGTCAAGATCCTGCTGTAATCTGAGGTAACCCTCTTCACTGTCCACTACACCTCCAATTTTGGTGTCATCTGCAAACTTACGACCTGTACCTCTTATACACACATCCAAATCATTTATGTAAATGACAAAAAGTAGAGGACCCAGCACTGATCCTTGTGGCACTCCACTGGTCACAGGCCTCCAGTCTGAAAAACAACCCTCCACAACCACTCTCTGTCTTCTACCTTTGAGCCAGTTCTGTATCCAAATGGCTAGTTCTCCCTGTATTCCATGAGATCTAACCTTGCTAATCAGTCTCCTATTGGGAACCTTGTCGAACGCCTTACTGAAGTCCATATAGATCACATCTACTGCTCTGCCCTCATCAATCTTCTTTGTTACTTCTTCAAAAACCTCAATCAAGTTTGTGAGACATGATTTCCCAAGCACAAAGCCTTTCCAAATACAGGTACATCCTGTCCCTCAGGATTCCCTCCAACAACTTGCCCACCACCAAGGTCAGGCTCACCTGTCTATAGTTCCCTGGCTTATCCTTATCACCCTTCTTAAACAGTGGCACCACATTAGCCAACCTCCAGTCTTCTGGCACCTCACCTGCGACCATTGATGATACAAATATCTCAGCAAGAGGCCCAGCAATCACTTTTCTAGCTTCCCACAGAGTTCTCGGGTACACCTGATCAGGTCATGGGGATTTATCCACCTTTACCCATTTCAAAACATCCAGCACTTCCTCCTCTGTAATCTGGACATTTTGCAAGGTGTCACCATCTATTTCCCTACAGTCTATATCTTCCATATCCTTTTCCACAGTAAATACTGATGCAAAATACTCATTTAGTATCTCCTCAATTTTCTGCGGCTCCACACAAAGGCCGCCTCGCAGATCTTTGAGGGGCCCTATTCTCTCCCTAGTTACCCTTTTGCCCTTAACGTATTTGTAAAAACCCTTTGGATTCGCTTTAATTCTATTTGCCAAAGCTATCTCATGTCCCCTTTTTGCCCTCCTGATTTCCTTCTTAAGTGTACTCCTACTGCCTTTATAGTCTTCTAAGGATTTACTCGATCTATGCTGTCTGTACCTTACATATAAAAGAAGCACAGAAAAAGAGAGAGAGAGATAGATATCATAGAATTCCTACAGTGTGTGGAAGCAGTCCATTTATCCCATCGAGTGGAAACCAACCCAATGAAAAGCACTCCACCCAGACCCATCCCCTTATTCTATCTCTGTAACCCCACATGTCCCATGGCTAACTCAGCGAGCCTGCACATTCCTGAATACTATGGATATCCTGATGAAGGGCTTTTGCCCGAAACGTTGATTTTGCTGCTCGTCGGATGCTGCCTGAATTGCTGTGCTCTTCCAGCACCACTGATCCAGAATCTGGTTTCCAGCATCTGCAGTCATTGTTTTTACCTACTATGGATAACAGTCCGCCTAATCTGCACATCTTTGGATTGTGAGAGGAAACCAGTGCAAAGATGGGGAGAACATACAAAACCCACACAGACAGTCACCCAAGTGTTGGAATCGAACCTGGTCTATGGTGCTGTGAGGCAGCAGTGCTAACCATTGAGACACTGTGCCACCCTGTAGAGAGATCGTGGCAGGGAAAATCAGGGCCTGGAAATTTGAAGGCTGGTCCACCAATGATGTAATGATGAACGTTTGGATGTATAAGAAGCCAAATTTAGAGAAGATCACGTAGGGTTGTCGGGCTGGAAGAGGTTACAGAGAAAGGGACTGTTGGGATATGGAGGGTTTTGAAATCAGTTTCACATGTCGCCCCTTCCTCCAGTTTCTGAAATACTTTGTAAAAGGAATGGCAGATTTATTCTAAACGAACGTGCAATTCTGGTTTGTTGAATATGAAGACATACCATTATTCCATGGATTTGAAGTGGTGGGAGTGGAATATCTGCAGTCTCAGGGAGCAGAGGACTGTGAGCTGTGTTGTATGATGGCTACAGTTTGTATGATATTAGCAGGTGTTAGCATTTCTTTAAGGTACAGCTAGTTACAATAACTGGTGGAAATTTCCACCTCTCAAGTCCCTGTTCACCTTTTAATGCCTGTCACAGGTTTCAGTTGATAACCTAAATGATAGTTATGTTACTCAAGAAAGGGTTTTTGTTCTTCACTAATTCTGCACCGAAACTTAAATATAATTTTTCAAAACCTACCTGCTGTAATTAGTCACATTACTAAAAAGTCACAAGTAGATATTAACCCATGGCACACATTTCCTGGATGAAACGTTGTGGCAATGAGGACCAAAATCAGTGCACTTTAAACTACACACAATTTGTGCCAGTATTCTTGGTGCTGCCAAATAAAAAGACAAGTTCACAAATATCCCGACTGGCTGACTAAAACAGGTATTAGGCAACTTATCCATGAGACTGAATGAGACTTTTAAGACCATAAGCCAACAGGAGCTACCATCAGCAGATTTATATCGCACCTTTAACTTAGTAAAATGTCAAATCACAGCAGTGTGATCGGATGGAAAGCAATACTGCTGTAAGAAATATATTATGGTATGTGATCAGAATTTGATCAAAGTGGTAGGATTTACAAAGTAAAGAGGTATACAGAAGCAACAGGTTTGAGAAGTGAATTTCAGAATTTGTGCCCTCAGCAGCTGATAGCATAGCCAGCAATGATGGAAACAATTGGAGATGCTCTGGAGATGAGAATTAGCAGCTACTTCAGAGGATTATAGGACACCAGCAGCTTCTGTTATCTCTGAAACCTTCCTCCGCAAGCACCATTGCTTTTAAGCGAATGAATTCAATGAGTATATATGGAACATCAGACTTATTGCTGAACAGCTACAGCCAAAGGGATTTCTGTGCAAATGAGAATGAAACCAACAGCAGGCACCTTGTATCCTTGTACACCTCCATCATCAAATTACCAAACCATAGGCTGCTCTCTCATTCGAGAGAGACAACTGGTGGTGATTTAACCTGAGGGCCACCCATACCTCAGGTAAGTGGAGACCTTGAGAAGGAGAGTCCTTCATGGCAACCTTATCTGGTGATGGGAATTGGACTCACGTTTTTGGCATTACACTGCTTTCACTAAAAGCAAGCATGTAGGTCCATCAAGCAGTTCGGAAGGCAAATGGTAAATGGGCCTTTATGATAGGATAATTTTAATTTGGGGTAACAATGTTTTGATGTAGCTATACAGGAATTTGATGAGATGATAAGTTGGAGTACTGCATGCAGTTTTGGCTTCCTAGAAAATGGTATATTTACCATTGAGGGAATACAGCAAAGAGGGAATATACCTGAGTGATTCCTGGATTGGGGGTGGGTTGTCATATGAGTGATTGGATCTGCTATATCTGTATTCACCAAAATTGTCAAAAGTGAGAGGGGATCTCATTGATTCAGAAAGGGTTGGACAGACTGGATGCAGGGATGATATTTCCACTGTCCAGGGGTGTCTATATAAAAGGGTCATGGTCACAGGATATAGGTAAACCCTCAGAGGGTGGTGAAGCTATGGAATTCGTGATCATATCAGGCTGTGGCAGCCAGGTCACTGAAAATATTTCAATACACTAAATTCATTAAGAGATATGGGAAGAGAATGGGAGTGCTGTATTGAGGTAGAGGATCAGCTATGACCATGTGGAATGGCGGAACAGGCTCAATGGGCCAAATGGCTGAGCATCATGTTTAAAAAAGAAACTGGAGGCATTGGAGGGGTTACTAAAATTGTTCTTAAAACGAGGGATTATGTACTTGTGGACAGACTGGAAAAGCTGGAGCTGTTCTCCTTAAAGCAGAGAATGCGAAGGTGGAATTTGATCAGATATCTGTTGCTCAAGGTGGTTCGTGTACCTCTGCTGTTCGAATGCACCTCTCTCCTGTGAGGAGTGCTTGCTCTATTTCAGAAGCATTGTTGACAGGACATGTCCTCAATACTCAGTCTACATTGTTTTCTATCTGGACGGTTAAAACTATGAAGGGATTTAACATTCAAGAAGGAAAGAGAAACTCTTTCCACCAGCTGAAGATTTGATACCAGAGAGCGGAAATGTAATGTGCTTGGCAAAAGAAGGTTACATGAAGAAAGCTATTTTTTATGCAATATGTGGTGAGGAATTGGAATGTTTAGCCTGAATGGCTAGTAGTACAGATTCAAAGTAGCCTTTGAAATGTAATTGGATAAATCTTTGAAGGAGGGGAAAAAAAATGACAGGGATGTGAACAGAAGGCAGAAATGTGTGATCAATTGGATTACTCTTTAAAAGAGTTGACGGTGCAGATATGAGGAATGAACAACCTCCATCTGTGTTGTATCCTGTGAATGTACCTGGAACATGTCCAAACTTCTCCATGTTGTTTGCAATGCATCCTCTCTTTTGTCCCTTTCAGATATGAGTGGTATCAACATGATCCCCAGAGCCCAAGAGATGCAAGATGTCCCCTTCTCCATATCTGAGGAAGATGCCATGATTGGTTAAGAAGGCATTCCTGAAGAAGGTCTTATGCCCGAAACGTCGATTCTCCTGTTCCCTGGATGCTGCCTGACCTGCTGCGCTTTTCCAGCAACACATTTTCAGCTAAGAAGGCATTTAGCGCACTCACCTTCATTACTAAGACCTTTGAGTACAGGAGTTGGGATGTCATGTTGAGGTTGTGCAGGATGTGAGTGAGGTCTCCTCTGGAGCTCTATGCACTGTTCTGATCATCATGTTATAGGAAGGATATTATTAAACTGGAGAGGGTTCAGAAACGATTTACCAGGTTGTTGCCGGGCTGGAGGGTTTGAGTTATAAAAACAGGTTGGTAGGCTGGGACTTATTTTACTGGAGCACAGGAGGTTGAGGGATCACCTTATGGAGGTTTAAAAAATCATGAAGAGTTTCGATAAGGTTAATGACAAAGATCTTTTCTCCTAAGCTTGGTGAGTTCAAAATGAGGGGGTATATTTTTAAAGTGGGAGGAGAAATATTTTATAAAAGACACGAGGGGCAACTTTTTTACACAGAGATTGGTTTGTGTTTGGAATGAATGTTTAGAGCAAGTGGCAAATAAGGGTACAGTTAGAACATATAAAAGACCTTTGGATATGTACATGCACAATAGGAAAAGTTTGGAAAGATATGGCCCAAATGAAGGCTGGCTGGGTTAGTTTAGTTTGGGAACATGTTTTGCATGGACTAATAGGACCGAAGGGTCTGTTTCCATTCTGTATGACTCTATGACTTTATGACTATGATTATCTCCTGCACCATCAACCAGCTCAGATGCCAACACATTGCTGGGTATGTTTTGTAGATTAGAGTCAGGAGCTCCTGCTGGTGAGCATATCAGTGCCAGGTCTCTGCAGCTAGCCAAAGCAAAAAAACAGCCCAAGGGTTACTGACATTTGGAGGACAGTCAGGGACCAGGCACAGCTCAGTCTCAGGCAGGAGAGGATCCCATAAGTTTGGTCATTTATAACTTTCTTCAAATGCACAAACTGGCACAGCAGCAGCAGGCATTGGCAAACAGACAGAAAGGCTGCAGATTGCACCAACAACGCTTGTACCCTGCTGTTTCTGACATGTAAATGTCTAGCTGCCTCTGAATGCCAGCGACCTAAAGGCTCTTTCTTCCTTTGCCAGCTTCAGGGACATGGCACTGATGTGCTCACCAATGGGTACTCCTGGCTGCCACGGACAACCAGGCCCAGCACTCTTACTGTCTGCTGGAACAAAGCACAGACCCTCCGTGTATGGGTGGCATCATGGCTCAGTAGCACTGATGCCTCACAAGGCCAGGGACCTGGGTTGGATTCCAGCCTTGGGCGACTGTCTGTGTGGAATTTGTGTCTGCTGAAACAAAGCACGGACTCTCACTCCATCATTCCAGCCATTGGTGTTCAACATAAAGCCAAAAACACGGAGGGCAATAAGGGACCTTGATTACACTCCAGGTTTCCTTTGTACGTATACCAACAGCATCCCCACCCTCCCCCCCAAAAGTTATGTCTCAGGACACAATTGTCCCCAGAATCACAGGTCCAACACTCCAAAGCAGTGGCCTGCACTGTAGGGCAAGCTGTGCACTCCAGCATTGTACTGAGTTGCAGTGTGAAGAAAAAGAAGAGGATGTTTTGTGGGCATATAGATGACATGGATGACACTCCCTTGTAACAGCTTTTTCACATTTGTAAGTATATTTTCACCTTTCTATCATTGGCTGTGTGAGGAAATGTCATTCTAGCTGCAACGACAACATTGAAGGTACAGACCTGAGCCATCCTGAGGACTACATGAGATTTTATTGCCCAAGATGTGAAGTGAGCAGCTCAATCATCATGTGTAGGTTACAGGAACCGAGATAGGAATAATGTGATCAAGGATAGTCAGCATGGTTTTGTGAAGGGCAAGTCGTGCCTCACAAACCTTATTGAATTCTTTGAAAAGGTGACGAAGGAGGTTGATGAGGGGAAAGCGGTAGATGTGGTATATATGGATTTTAGTAAGGCGTTTGATAAGGTTCCCCATGGTAGGCTACTGCAGAAAATACGGAGATATGGCATTGAGGGTGAGTTGGAGGTTTGGATTAGGAATTGGCTGGATGGAAGAAGACAGAGGGTAGCAGTTGATGGCAAAGTTTCTTCATGGAGTGCCGTCACTAGCGGTGTTCCGCAAGGATCTGTTTTGGGACCATTGCTGTTTATCATTTTTATAAATGACCTGGAAGAGGGGTTAGAAGGTTGGGTGAGCAAGTTTGCGGATGATACGAAAGTCGGAGGAGTTGTTGACAGTGAGGAAGCATGTGGCAGGTTACAGCAGGATATAGAGAAGCTGCAGAGCTGGGCAGAAAGGTGGCAGATGGAATTCAATGTAGCTAAGTGCGAGGTGATTCACTTTGGGAAGAATAACAAAAAGATGGGGTACTGGGCTAATGGTCGGATACTTGGTAGTGTGGATGAGCAGAGGGATCTTGGTGTCCATGTACACAGATCTCTGAAAGTTGCCACCCAGGTAAATAGTGCGGTGAGGAAGGCATATGGCGTACTGGCTTTTATTGGTAGAGGAATTGAGTTCCGGAGTCCTGAGGTCATGATGCAGTTGTATAAGACTCTGGTACGGCCGCATCTGGAATATTGTGTGCAGTTTTGGTCGCCATACTATAGGAAGGATGTGGAGGCATTGGAACGGGTGCAGAGGAGGTTTACCAGGATGTTGCCTGGTATGGTAGGAAAATCGTATGAGGAAAGACTGAGGCACTTGGGGCTGTTTTCACTAGAGAAAAGAAGGTTTAGGGGTGACTTGATTGAGGTGTACAAGATGATTAGGGGGTTAGATAGGGTCGACAGTATGAACCTTTTCCCGCGTATTGAGTCGGGTATTACAAGGGGGCATAGCTTTAAATTAAGGGGGGGTAGATATAGGACTGATGTTAGGGGTAGGTTCTTCACTCAGCGAGTCGTTAGTTCATGGAATGCCCTGCCAGTAACAGTGGTGGACTCTCCCTCTTTATGGGCATTTAAGAGGGCATTGGATAGGTATATGGAGGATAGTGGGTTAGTGTAGTTTAGGTGGGCTTGGATCGGCGCAACATCGAGGGCCCAAGGGCCTGTACTGCGCTGTATTCTTCTATGTTCTATGTTCTATGTTCTTGGGGTGTGTTGCCAAATGGACAACTTGGAGTGCAGGTGCTTGTTCCTTGAAAGTGGAGTCACAGGTAGACAGGATAATGAAGAAAGCATTCGGTAGGCTTTCCTTTATTGCATTGAGTATAGGAGTTGGGAGTAATGTCGTGGCTGCACAGGATGTTGGTTAGTTCACTTTTGGAATAGTGCATTCAATTCTGGTCTCCCCGTTACAGGAAACATGTTAGACTTGAAAAGGTTTGGAAAAGATTTACATGGATGTTGCCAGACTTGGAGAGAATGGTAGGGAGAGTGTGAATAGGCTGGGACTATGTTCACTGGAGCATTAGAAGCTGAGGGGGTTACCTTTTAGTGGTTTATAAAATCATGAGGGACACGGATAGGGTAAATAGCCAAGTTTTTTTTTGCAGGGTCAGGGAGTCCATGAGGACATGGGTTCAAAGTGAGAGGAGAAAGATTTAAAAGGGACCCAAGGGACAACTTTTTCACATGGAGATTGGAGCATGTTGGAATGAACTTCCACAGGAAGTGGTGGAGGTTGGTACAATAACATTTAAAAGGCATCTGGATGATTATATGAAGAGGTAAGGTTTAGGGGGATATGGGCCAAATGCTGGCAAATGAGACTAGATTAATTAAGGATATCTGCTCAGCATGGACAGGTTAGACTGAAGGGTTTGTTTCCGTGCTGTACAGCTCCCATGATTTTAGGTCAAAATTACTAATTGAACACACACACACAGAAAATGCAATTATGTATAAAGGATATAAATAAAATGGAATTCAATTAAGTTCTTCAAGGTATCATTGTGGGCATGCAATTTGTAGTCAAAGTGTAAGTTGTCTGGAGTGAAGGATTGATGTCGAATGCTTATTTTCAGCAAATATGATGCCTCTTGAAGGTGAATAGTCAGAGTTTTCCTCTGTAGATGGATCAGTAAATAGAACCGCTTTGTTGATACAACGAGCATGTCATTTTATCTGGTTTTCTTCCAGCAGAACAGGGATAATTTCTGGGCACTTTCTTTTGTAATTCCTGGATGCAGAGAGAAAACGCAACCCTTGTATACTATTCTTAATTAGTTCGGCTGGGAATAGTGTCTGGAATTGAGTAACAGGTTCTCTCCTTCGGTGTCTGTGCACAAAATAGTGGTTCCCAGCTATACCTTTGTGTAGATCAAAATTCAATCTGATTGCTATTCCAATCTGTATCAACTTTCTGTATTAGGTATTAGGTTAGCTCGGATCTAGAAGTAGCCCCATCCTTTGCCGTTTAGCTGAGATAATTATCTTTATAGCTGTCTCAGCTGTAATTTGGAGAGCTCCCATTCTTCCAGCTTTGGTGAGCGAGGGAAACCTATCTACACTTACGGGGGTGTCATTACCTCTAAGGTTATGCTTACTCTTGTTTAAATGTTGGTTACACAATCAATGTTTCATGTGATTGGTCTAAAGATAAGTACAGTCCAATTCCAATTGCAATTGAATTCGCAACAGAAGTCAGGTGCTTTTGAGAACTATTTTTAAAAACATCTTTTCGTTCATTTCAAAGGAAGGTCCGAGTTTGTTACAAAATCTATTGTATTATAAATGTACACTTGTGACACCTGTCAGATACTCTGTTTGATGATATTGACTTGATTAGATTCCTGACAGTATGGGAAAAGGCCCTTCAGCCCAACAAGTCCACACTGACCCTCCAAAGAATAACCCACCCAAACCCATTCCCCTACCCTATACTTACCCCTGACTAATGCACCTAACCCTATGCACCAATTCACCTGACCAGCACATCTTTGGAGTGTGGGAGTAAATTGGAGCAAACCCATGCAGACACAGAGAGAATGTGCAAACTCCACCCAACGCAGGAATCGAACCCGGATCCCTGGCACTATGAAGCACCAGTAAGTCACCGTGCCACCCACTGAACTGAACACAAAAGTTTGATGAAGTTTATAACAAGTGACCTAACCGAACCCATTCATTTTCCAATTTTCCCAAATCAATACCATGAAACAAATTACATTTGTAGCAGATTTTGAAACAATGACAATTTAATTTTAAAGAGAATTGGATTTGAAAGAAAACGCTGAATATAAAGGTCCTTATTTTATTTAATTTTGAAAGAGCCTCAGGAAAGTAACTCGGGCTAAAACCTGGCATTGGCCAGTTAAGTCGCTTGTGTAGCTGTACTGAGGTATGAAGGTTTTTGCTGGAGTAGACTGTGAGAGCCCAACTCTAACAATAACCTGTGCTACAATCTGACTTGGGTGTGTTTGATCAGGGAGTGTTGTGGGTGAATTTCTTTTTGCCTTTGAAACAAGGATGATTGATAGTTAGAACTGGGAGGAAAATGAAAGCTTTGTTTTTTGTTTTCAGCTCCAACAACTCTCACCACGACAAGAACAAATAAAATCACACCAGTGAACTGGGTCAAGACTGAACCGAATTCCTTAGAAATCAGATCGTTTCACCCAGGATGGGGGTTTAAGTCTGTGGGCTAGATCGACATGTAGATCCCAGTTGTTTCTTACAGTAAGAGTAATCAACATGCTTCAAAAGAAAAGTGCCAGTCTGCTAAACTAAGCCAAGAGGGTGATGAACAATGATGTAGGAGCTCACAAGGAAAAAAAAAATTCACCTTATTTCAAAAGAAATGTTGAACATCTATATACCAAATACACAAACAATGGTGAAATTTGGCAATATAATTTAGATGAGATTTTCCTGTACACATTGTGTGCCTGAGAGACTGACACTGATTGCTGAATTGAATCTGAGAAGCTAAAGTCTTGAGAATTCTGTAATTTCTTAGTCTCTGTACAGTAAGTACAGGTACATATGAATGTCAAATAGTTTGGATGTGTGCCTTTTGTGTACACAAAAGGATCTCAGAATTTACTTACAAATTTCAGTCTTGGACCTCGTGGGACCTGAGCTTGCAAAAGTTCAGCACCAGTCATTTCATAAATCCAATTTGTATAATCAGATGGCATTGACTTGTAAAATGATATTCCAGCGTAGAATTGAACAATTAACACAGTACAGCACATGTTATTAAAAGGGCCAATACTTTTACCTGATAGGATTCCATATCAGCTTCTGTAGTGCGTATCGGTTATTGCTAGGGCTGCACACCTTTCTGCTAAATGAGAAGTCCAACCACCACACCGTCATTATTTTTTGGGAAGAAGGCAAGAAGATCTGGACGATATGGGAATTGTCAAGAAAGTTGTGAAAATCAGTGGGAGAAATCCAATAAAGGGCAAAGCATGTCCTTCATTGCTTTCCATGCTATGTGCAAGGGTCGGTGCTGGGTCCATTAATTTTCTGAAGTGGTGGAGGCTAGTACGATTGCAACATTTAAAAGGCATCTGGATGGTATATGAATAGGAAGGGTTTGAAGGGGTATGGGCTGGGTGCTGGCAGGTGGGACGAGATTGGGTTGGGATATCTGGTTGGCATGGACAAGTTGGACTGAAGGGTCTGTTTCCATGCTGTCCACTCTATGACTCTACGACTCTATAACTCTGAATGAAAAATGGCTGCCACTGTACCCAGACTGGGTTTTTTCCTCTATGCCAACTTCTCCATTTTTGAGGGAGTAGTTGTGGGCCAGAGAGTGTAAAGATAAAGCAAGATTTCTTAAACTGTACAGGGATACAAAACAAAGGTCTTATCATCTTGAACTGTAAGTGTTATGCACTGTGGCACAGAGACCCGGGTTCAATTCCTGCCTCAGGTGACTGACTGTGTGGAGTTTGCACATTCTCCCCGTGTCTGCGTGGGTTTCCTCCGGGTGCTCCGGTTTCCTCCCACAGTCCAAAGTTGTGCAAGTCAGGTGAATTGGCCATGCTAAATTGCCCGTAATGTTAAGTAAGGGGCAAATGTAGGGGTATGGGTGGGTTGCGTTTCGGCGGGTCGGTGTGGACTTGTTGGACCGAAGGGCCTGTTTCCACACTGTAATGTAATGTAATCTAATCTAATAAAAAAAATGTAATAATGCAATGATGATTTACCTGGGTGATATGAGGCTGGGAGCACAAGCTCCATAGCCAAGAAAGCCCAGCAGCATCTCTACTTTCTGTGCAGGCTGAGGAAAGCCCACCTCCACACACACACCCGGACCCCCCACCATCCTCACCATATTCTACAGAGGGTTCATTGAGCATACCCTGAGCTGCTGCATCACTGCCTCGTTAGGGAATTGCACCGTCTCAGTTCGTTAAACCCTACAACGGATAATGAGGACAGCTAAGAAGATCATTGGGGTCTCTCTTCCCTCCATTACAGACATCTACACCACACGCTGCCTCCAAAAGGTTAAGAGCATTGTGGAAGACCCCTCCCTCAAACTCTTCTCCCTCCTGCCATTTGGCAGAAGATACCGGAGCATACGGTCTCTCACGGCCAGACTGCACAACAGTTTCTTCCCCCAAGCTATCAGGTTCCTTAACACAGTATGATCGAACTCTTTCCCATCTGAAATTCTTTGTACGACTTCAGATTTCTACTAGAAAAATGTCTATTATTTATCATTCTTCTGTTACACTGTAACCTGTGTGTTTTGCACTTCTTACGTACTTTGTGCCATGTACGATTGTGTAGTTGTGCTATCCATGTAGCACCCTCGGTCCTGGAGGAACGCTGTCTTGTTTTTACTGTATCAGTTGCATTTGGTCGAAATGACAAACAAAAAAGTGCTCCATTCATGCAGCACTTAAATTTCTTTGTGAGGTGACTGGTGCTGCATTTATCAGAATAAGGTCCATTGTGAAAGCACCATATGGAGACATTCCATGGCCCTTCTTGTCAGAGTATTCCATCTCGCACTGTAAAGAGGACTCTATATAGTCACCACTTGTGAGTTGTGGGAATATTGACTGCTCACATTACTAAGGACCTGTTCAGTTTGTCTGAGTCACCACACAGGGCCATTGGAAGAGTGACCAATGGATCCAGCCACAGAAGACAGCATTATCGCTATTGCTCTGGTGCAATGAAGGCATAAGGCAAAAAAGAGGAGCGGATGTGTCAGCAAGGCCAGGACCAGTGATACCCAACATGTAAAAAGGCTGCAGCTGAAGGTCCCCTCTGGGTGCTCAGGAATTGCAGGTGGCCCAGAGTATTTTATTCCTGATGTCACTTCCTCCAGATGAGTGAGGCACAGCGTCAGCTCAGACCAAGCATGTCCTGGGAGACTGTCACAGAACTACCACAGCTGCTGGAGTGAACCCTGTCTTATGAAGTAATGAATAGCCATCCTACCCTGGTGGCCATGAAGGTCACAGCTTCACTAAGCTTTTATGCATCTGGCTGCTTCCAAAGATCCAATGGGACCTATGTAGGATCTCACAATCCTTAATAATATCAAGGCTGTTACTGTTGTCATTTGTGCCAGAACACTTGACTGGTTGCAAGGATGGCAAAGATGGTGCAGGTGCCAGCAATCCCAGGATACTCTAGCAATGGCAAGTAATTCCATCTTTGGCAAGTGGGAGATTTGGAATACCATTGGATGAGCGGGGCAGCATAGAGGTATGGAACAATGTGAAAAAATTCATTAGGCCACAAAGAGAGAAAAACTCCATGAATCTCATGGTCACTTCTGCTTCTTTAGTTGGGTAAAGGTGCAGTTTCTCCATTGCCGATTCACTGAAATAACTAAAATAAGATGAGAAAGTGTTGGAGAAGTTCACAAAGTCAGGCAGAACATGTGGAGAAAGAAACAGTGTTAGTTTGTCCAACGTAATTCTCTCTTTATTTACCTTGGTTTTACATCTCTATTCCTCCTTAACTCAATTTTCAACCCCTTTGTCTTATCCTCTGGGCACCTTCACAGTCAGTTCCACTCTTTCCTCTTTCCCTTCATCAATAGCCTGAAAACCACCATTTCCCAAACACCTTCAGTTCTGAAAAGGAGTCAGATCACACTTGAAACTGATTCTCTCCCCACACATGCTGCCAGATCTGCCGAGTTTCTCCAGCACTTTCTACTCTTATTTCAGATTTCCAGCGTCCACACCCATTTTGCTTTTATTCACTGGAATAACTATCGGGAAACACAGTGAAAAAGAAAAACTAAAAAGCCAAAATGGAGAGAGTAAGGGAAAGGAAATGGGAAGAAACTTAAAATGCATCAGAGAGATTTCCAGAGTGGAAGCAATTTAGATCTGAACATTTTTGTGGCAGATGCTACCGTATGCAGTTGATTAAAATGATGCTCCTGATAATTTTCGTAAAGATGTGTTTATAATTATGCTAAAATGATAGCTAGGGGAATTTAACATGAATGCTTTAACCCCTCATATGATAACATGATCTTCAGGAATTTTCCAGCTGTGGTCAAGAAACAAGAAATTAATGAGGCGAAAGTGAGGACTGCAGATGCTGGAGAGTTGAGAGTGTGGTGCTGGAAAAGCACAGTAGGAAGCAGGAGAAGCAGGAGAATCGATGTTTCGGGCAAAAGCCCTTCATCAGGAATCATGAAGAGCTTTTGCCCAAAATATCGATTCTCCTGTTCCTTGGATGCTGCCTGATCTGCTGTGCTTTTCCAGCACTGCACTCTTGACAAGAAATTAATGAGGTCCAAGCAACAGAGTGGCACGGTGGCTCAGTGGTCAGCACTGCTGCCTCACAGCGCCAGGGATGCGGGTTCAATCCCAGCCTCAAGTGACTGTCTGTGTGGAGTTACACATTCTCCCTGTGTCTGAGTGGGTCCTGTTCCATACCTCCCTGTGCTCTGATTTCTTCCCACAGTCCAAAGACATGCAGGTAGGTGATTGGCCATGTTAAGTTCACCATGGATGTATAGGTTAGATAGATTAGCCATGGAAATAGAGTCATAGAGATGTATAGCATGGAAACAGACCCTTCGGTTCAACCTGTCCATGCTAACCAGATATCCCAACCCAATCTAGTCCCACCTGCCAGCACCCGGCCCATATCCGTCCAAACCCTTCCTATTCATATACCCATCCAAATGCCTCTTAAATGTTGCAATTGTACCAGCCTCCACCACTTCCTTTGGCAGCTCATTCCATACAAGTACCATCCTCTGTATGAAAAAGTTGCCCCTTAGGTCTCTTTTATATCTTTCACCTCTAACCCTAAACCTATGCCCTCTAGTTCTGGACTCCCTGACCCCAGGGAAAAGACTTTGCCTATTTACCCTATCCATGCCCCAATGCAGAGTTATTGTGGGATGGGTGGCGGTGAGTCTAGGTGGGATGCTCTTTGGAGGATTGGTGTGGACTCTTTGGACTGAATGGTCTGTTTCCACACTGTAGGGGTTCTAAGAGTAAGTTAAAGTGAGAAGAATACAAGAATGAGAGGAGATTCTGTTCAGAAGCAGAGGAAGAAAGGCAGGGAAAATAGAAATGTGATGCATTTTAATGCAGTAGAACATGTTATTATCTCCATCAATTATGCTTTTTTTAAACACATGCATTCATTTGGTCTCTAGGCTCAAATACATATGCATGAGCTGAAGCATTTGCGAGATGGTACAATGTGTGAAAAACACTGCAGGATCTCAATGGAGATATTGGAACAGAAAATCAGGATATCAGCAGTTAGATGCCACTCTTGGGCTGGTCTGACCTGTGTGATGAAATCCAGTAACTATCCATCATCATTGGGAAGGATGTTGCCAAGATAAACAAATAAACCTCATTGTTCTTTCAGCTCGTAAAAGCAAGGATTGGTATAAAATCTTACCTGGCCATTCTTCACTGGTGAAAAATATGTTGCTGGAAAAGCACAGTAGGTCAGGCAGCATCCAAGGAGCAGGAGAATCGATGTTTCGCGCATAAGCCCTTCTTCAGGAATGAGGAAGGGCTTATGCCCGAAACATCGATTCTCCTGCTCCTTGGATGCTGCCTGACCTGCTGCGCTTTTCCAGCAACACATTTTTCAGCTCTGATCTCCAGCATCTGCAGTTCTCACTTTCTCCTAGTTGATTTTAACCCATTCTTCACTGGCCCAGGCTGCTTTTCTTGCCTGCTGCCATTCACTTGGAAAATATTTCCTCATAAGACAAAAAACTATTCCATTTGTTTTTATGATCCCAGAGCGTTGTCACACTGGACAAGTCAGATCTCAGACTTGTCTTGATTGATCAGATGTTTAATTTTGCAGTCAGCTAACACGACAGTTAGTCATTGTAACATATCCCTGTATGGCTTCTGATGTGCTTAACAAATTATACCTGGTTCACTCAGGTCCTTTAGGGAAGGAAGCTGCCATCCTTTCCTGTTCTGGGATACATGTGACTCCAGACCCATAGCAACTTAACTGACTCTTAACTGCCAGAATAGGAATAAATACTAGTCTAGGCTGTGACATCCTCATCCTGTAAACAAATAAAAAGCACAAACATTTCTTCACAAAAGAAGAAATAAACAAATAAAGCAATGTGTACAGAAGAAAACGAAAAAGGCCTTAGCACAAGCAACAAAACAAAGTTTCAGTCTGATTCCCAACATCATCCATGATAGAGACTCAGTCACAGAAGGTGACAATGGAAAAACTTTCACTGTATTTTACTGTTTCTCTCTGTAACAATTGACAATAAAATCATTCTTTCAATAATATAGAAGACTTGTGCTCCAGACCTTACTGCTCCCCTCGCCAAGCTCGTTCAGGACAGTTACAACGCTGGTGTCTATCTGACAATGTGGAAAGTTGCCCAGGTGTGTTCTGTAGATAAAATGCAGCATAAAATCCAACCCAGCCAATTACTGCCGCATTAGTCTACTCTCGATGATCAAGAAAAGAACCGAAGGTGTCATCAACAGTGCGACCAACCAGTACCTGCTCAGCAATAACCTGTTCAATGACATCCAGTTTGAGTTCTGCCAGGACAACTAAGCTCCTGACCTCATTACAGCCATGGTTCAAACATGGACAAAAGAGCTGAATTCAATGTTGGCCTCACCATTGTCCTGTACAACCTCAACATGATGTTATAGGCACGATATTATTAAGCAGGAGAGTGTTCAGAATGGATTTACCAGGGATATTGCTGGGATTGTAAGGCTTGAGTTACAAGCAAAGACTGGATAGACTGAGTCTTTTTTCACTGGAGTGTAGGATGTTGAAGAATGACCTAATCGAGATTTATAAAATCATGAGGGGGAGATAAGGTGAATGACAGGTGTCTTATCCCTAGAGTGGGGGATTTCAAGACTAAGGGCCATATTTTTAAGGTGAGAGGAGAAAGGTTTTAAAAACATAATAAGGGGCATTTTTTTTTACACAGAGAGTTGTTTGTATGTGGAATGAATTTCCAGAGGAAGTTGTGAATATGGGTGCAGTTACAACGTTTAAAGACATTTGGATATGTACATGAATAAGATATATTTGGAGGGATATGGGCTAAGCATAGGCAGGTTGGATTATTTTAGTTTTGGATTATAGTCGGCATGGACTGTTTGGATTGAAGAATCTGTTTCCATGCTGTATGACTCTATCTACTTGAGACAGCAGATTGGACTGAGAGCTAAATCTATAAAATAGACATATAGTCCCATGGTCGTCAACCTCCCATACTCAAGTCACCATTCTTCATATGTCACACTAACCAGTGAGGAAACGCAATCTAATTTGCCAGTGAAGGCATTTTATCGATAATCTCCTCATAGAAATTTCACATGTGGCTTTGCAGAATCTGGTATTAATCAAGAGTGGAATAACTGACAAATATTTCTCTTTCTTTGTCCAGTGAAGCTGCATTCAATTATAATGGTCAAACTTAATGCTGATTTGGCTGAGATCAGCTAAATCAACGGACACCAGAATTAAATCTTTTCTTATGTATTTAGAACTTGTGGACTTCACTGGTGAGCCCAGCATTTTTCATCCATCCATAATTTCTCTTGGGATGGCACGATGGCTCAGTGGTTAGCACTGCTGCCTCACAGCACCAGGGTCCCAGGTTTGATTCCAGCCTCGTGTGACTGTCTGTATGGAGTTTGCACATTCTCCCCGTCTCTGCATGGGTTTCCTCTTGGTGCTCTGGCTTCCTCCCACAATCTAAAGATGTGCAGGTCAGGTGAATTGGCCATGCTAAATTGCCCATAGTGTTAGGTGCATTAGTCAGAGAGAAATCAGTCTGTGTGGGTTACTCTTAGAGGGTTGGTGTGGACTTGTTGGGTTGAAAGGCCTGTTTCCACACTGCAGAGAATCTAATCTAAAAAAGAAAGTGGTAATGAGCTCATGTGTTAAACTGCTGCAATCCTCATGTGTACATCCAGAATGCTGTTAGGAAGGGAATTCCAGGAGTTTGATCCAGTGACACTGAAGGAACAGCAAAATGTTTTCAAGACAGGATGGTGAATGACTTGTAAAGGAACATGCAGGTTGTGGTAGTCTCATGTAACTACAGCTCTTGCCCTTCTTGATGGTCATGGCCACAGAATTGGAAGATGTTCTCTTGGGAGCTTTGGTGAATTTGTTTGCTTGCAGTGTGCAACTGTGGTTTTAACTGACACCTTATGAATCAGCACTTTCAATAAATTGGCAAAACATTGTATACCGAAGGTTGACTGTACTCTCGTGATTTCGGTGATCTCACGATCTCCGAATCGTCAGCTGATGATCTGAGAATGAGAAGGCTACCTGCTGATAAGTTTTATTTAAGACAAAGATGCATTATTGTTTCAGTGCTTAATGCTGGAAATAAAGTATAACAGTGATGTGTACACCCCCGCATGACATTTCTATTATTTAATGTGTGTTTTTACATTATGTGGACTTCTTGATCAAGAGAAATATTTAATCTACCGCCCCACTCCCGCCTCATAGGGGCTGGTTAATAAAACGTTTGCTGTACTATGCACTGCTGTGATGGTGATGGAGAGAGTAAATACATTTTTGTGGATGTGGGGGGAGGTGACAGGGTTGTGATATTGTTGCTGGATGAGTAATGCAGAGAATGAGGTAATATCCAGGGGACCCCAAATTTGAATCACACCATAGCAGATGGTGGAATGTGAATCCAGTAAAAATCTGGAATTAAAAGTCTAACAATGACCTTGAAACCGTTGTTGATTATTCTAAATAACTAACGTTCACTCATGTCCTTTTTGGGAAGGAAAACTGCCATCCTCACTTGGTCTACATTAGACTCCAAATCCACTTCAATGTGATTGATTCTTAAATACCCTCTGCAGAAATGTCTTAGTAGTCCAGTCAGTTGTATGAAGTGACCAAAAGGTGAAGGAAACTGGGTAGACCACTTGGTATCGGAAACAACAATGGCAAAAATTGTCAACCCAGCAAAGCCCTTCTCACTAACATTTGAGGACTTGGGCCAAATTTGGGACAGCTGTCTCATAGACTGGTCAAGCAACAGCCTGTTAGAGTCATACTTATGGAATCATATCTGACAGACAATGACCTGGACACCACCATCACCATCACTGGCTATGTTCTGCCCCATAAGCAGGACAGGTTGGCTTTGTGGTATAGAGTTGGGGGAGAGTTGCCCTGGCAGTCTTCAACATTGACTCTGGACACCATGAATTCTCATGACATTAGTCAAACTTGACAAATATACTGAATACTTGCTGATTACCAAGTACTGCCACCCCTTCCCTGCCCCAGATGATAAGTACTCCTCCATGCTGAACATGACTTAGAGGAAGCACTGAACATGGAAACAGCAGAGAATATACTCTGGGTAAGGGATTCCAATGTCCATCACCAGAAATGCTTTGAGCAGGACCAATACTAAGGTGAACATGAGGACTGCAGATGCTGGAGATTAGAGTTGAGAGTGGGGTGCTGGAAAAGAACAGCAGATCAGGCAGCATCTGAAGAGCAGGAGAATTGATGTTTCAGCAAAAGCCCTTCATCAGGAATGAAGCTGTGAGCCAAACGGGTAGAGAGGCAAATGGGAGGGGGTGGGCCTGGGGGGGGGGGGGAAGTAGCTGAGAGTGCGATAGGTAGATGGAAGTGGGGGTAATGGTGATAGGTCAGAGGGGACAGTGGAGCAGGTAGATGGGAAGGAAGATGGACAGGTAGGACAGGTCATGAGGGCAGCGGTCCATCTAAATCAATGGTGATCGACTCAATACTGACAACTTCTCCAAACTCACTGACTCTCACAGCTACCTGGATTACACCTCCTCCTTCCCTAATTCCTGTAAAAATATCCCTTATCCCAATTCCTCTGTCTCCGCTGTATCTGCTCCCAGGAGGACCAGTTCCACTACAGAACACAACAGATAGCCTCCTTCTTTAAAGACTGCAATTTCCCCTCCCACGTGGTTGATCATGCTCTCTAGCACACTTCATCCACTTCCTGCAACTCTGCCCTCGAACCCCATCCCTCCAACCACAACAAAACAGAACCCCCTGTCCTTCTACCCCACCACCAACCTCCCAATACATCACATCATCCTCTGCCATTTCCGCCACCTGCAAATGGACCCCACCACCAGAGAAATATTTCTCTCCCCACCTCTATCCACTTTCCATAAAGACCATTCCCTTCGCGAATTGCAAAACCTGCACCCACACCTATCCCCCTTAACTCCATCCAAGGCCCCAAAGCAGCCTTCCACATCCATCAAAGTTTCACCTGCACTTCCATATATTTACCGTATCTGTTGCTCCTGATGTGGTCTCCTCAACATTGGGGAGACAGGATGCCTACTCGCAGATCACTTTAGAGAATATCTCCAGGATGCCTACTCGCACCAACCAACCAACCACACTGCCCTGTGGCCGAATAGTTCAACCCCTTCTCCCACTCCGCCAAGGACATGCAGGTCCTGGTCCTCCTCCATTGCCACTTCCTAACCAACTGATGCCTGGAGGAAGAACGCTTCATCTTCCGCCTCGGAACCCTCCAACCACACGGCATCAATGTGGATTTCACCAGTTTCCTCATTTCCCCTCCCCCCCACCTTATCCCAGTTCTAACCATCCCTGGGAATAAGGGATTGTGGTTTTATAGGGCGGGAGGAGGTGTAATCCAGGTAGCTGTGAGATTTGGTGGGTTTGTAGAAGATGTCAATATTGAATCGATCACGGTTGGTGGAGATGGACCACGACCCTCATGACCTGTCCTACCTGTCCATCTTCCTTCCCACATATCCACTCCACCTTCCTCTCTGACCTATCACCATTACCCCCATCTCCATCCACCTATCACATTCCCAGCTACCTTCCCTCCAGCCGCACCCACCCTCCCATTTATCACTCCAACCCCTTGGCTCACAGCCACATTCCTGATGAAGGGCTTTTGCCTGAAATTTTGATTCTCCTGCTCCTCAGATGCTGCCTGACCTGCTGTGCTTTTCCAGCACCACACTCTTGACCCAGCACCAACACTTGTTGAGGTCGAAAGGATATTGTTGCTGGACTGGATCTGTAGCAGGTGTTGTGGGATTTCAACACAAGTGTAAAAGATAAGGCTGAAACATTCATAGCAATCTTCAGCTAGAAGTATCAAGCGGATAATCTATCTCGGCCTCCTCCAGTGGTCTCCAGCATTTTATATTCACCCGCCTTTGGCGAATTCGATTCACTCCACGCAATACCAAGGAAGGGTTGGAGGCATATGATGCTGCAAAGGCTCTGGGCCCTGACAACATGCTGGCAATGTTACTGAAGACTTGTGCTCCAGAAATTGCTGCTCCCCGAGCCAATCTGTTCTAATACGGTAACAACACTGGCATCTACCCAACAAAGTGAAATATTGCTCAGTTACTTCCTGTACGTAAAAGACAGGTCAAATCCAACCCAGCCAACCACTGCCCCATCAGTCTACTCTTGATCATCAGTAATTGGATGTGAACATAGGAGGTACAGTTAGTAAGTTTGCAGATGACACCAAATGTAGTGGACAGCAAAGAAGGTTACCTTGGGTTACAACGGGATCATGATCAGATGGGCCAAAGGGCAGGTGGAGTTTAATTCAGATAAGAGTGAGGAGCTGCATTTTGGAAAAGCAAATCAGAGCAGGCGTTATACATGTGATGGTAAGGTCTGGGGGAGTGTTGCTGAACCAGGAGACCATGGAGTGCAGGTTCATAGATCCTTGAAAGTAGATCATATATAGATAGGATAGTGAAGAAGGCATTTGGTATGCTTTCCTTTATTGGTCAGAATATTGAGTATAGGAGTTGGGAGGTCATGTTGCAGCTCTACAGGAAATTAATTAGGCCACTTTTGGAATATTGCTTGCAATTCTGGTCTTCTTCCTATGTTGTGAAACTTGAAAGAGTTCAGAAAAGATTTACAAGGATGTAGGAAGATCTGAGCTATTGGGAAAGGTTGAATATGCTAGGACTGTTTTCTCTGGAGTGTCAGAGGCTGAGGGGTGACCTTATAGAGGTTTATAAAATCATGAGAGGCATGGATAGGATAAATAGACAAAGTCTTTTCCCTGGGGTCAGTGAGTTCAGAACTAGAGGGTATAGGTTTAGGATGAGAGGGACAAGATATAACAGGGACCTAAGGGGCAATTTTTTTCACGCAGAGGGTGGTACATGTATGGAATGAGCTGCCAGATGAAATGGTGAAGGCTGGTACAATTATAACATTTAAAAGGCATCTGGATGGGTACATGAATAGGAAAAGTTTAGAGGGACATGGCACAAGTGCTGGCAAATGGGACTAGATTAGGTTGGCATAACTTGTCAGCATGGATGAGTTGGACTGAAGAGTCTGTTTCTGTGCTGTACTTTTCTCTGACTCTAAGACTCCATGACTCGATGGTGTCATCAGCAATGCTACAAATCGCTCTTGGTTCAGTGATGTTTAGTTTATTTTCTGTCAAGGCCTCTCAAATCTTGACAACATTACAGCCAATTATTGGACAAAAGACTGAAATTACACAAAGTGACTGGCTTGTCATTAAGGCCACATGTGAAAGAAATGTTGCATAAAGGAGTCCATTTGCCAGGATTAGCACAGCTTCAACCACATTCAAGAAGCTTGACACCATCCAGGATAAAGCAGCCCGCTTGATTTGTCCTACACCCACAAACATTTAGTCACTCCATCACCGATGCTCAGTAGCAGCAGCATGTATGATGTACAAGATATATTGAAGGAATTCACGAAGACATTTTTGGCAGACCTTC